>NC_056726.1:1636555313-1636855313 GCF_019279795.1 Protopterus annectens | reverse complement strand
CCATAAATGTTTGCATGTATTTAGATTATTTTTATGAATTTCAAGATGTTTTTGCCAATGAAATTGTTAAATCTCTAATTTGTCTTTAAAATTATGAAGTAGCTCCTTGGAAGGTTTAAAGCCTTCCTTGTCTCTTCCAGAGACATATTCCTAAACGCATACATGTCCCATAGGATTTTCTCTATAATGAGAGGGAACATGTTTAAGTTTAACATTTCATTCTTCAGTTTAATGTTGGGGTTTAAATGAAATAGTCGTAACATCCAGAATGCTTTGTATAAGTACGGGGAAACCAGCAGTTTGTATAATCTTAAGATAGAGACTTTTAACGAAGCATGGATTTTGTGAGTTTTAAGTCTATATTTAGGAATGGTAGGGCCTCAGGGTTGAATTTATATGACTTAGTATAATTATACCAAAAATGTAACCAAGCCAGTGCCCACTCTTTCTTTTTCGGATTGAAATCTGAATTTTTTATGATTCTGTTTGCACATATAATATCGTAATAAAGACTAAAATCAGCTAATCCCAGCCCTCCATTCTCCTTAGCATGAATTAGTTTCTGGTAACTTATTCTAATCGATTTAGGATGCCAAAACAATTTTATTAAAAAGTGCATTAACTTTCTTGAATTAGATACTATTAATTATTATGTTAGAGCCCTGAGATGAAATAATATCCTTAGGAATATGTTCATTTTGCGAATTGCTGCTTTTGAAAGGAAGGATAATTTTAGAACACTCCATCTGTGAATATCTTGTTCTAAATTTGAAAGTAGTTTCAAAATATTACTTTGAAGAAAGAGCCTTCTATTAGATTGAAAAGAAATCCCAAGATATTTTAAGGAGAGACTGAGTTTTATTTCTGAATCCAGGAAAATGTTGTTTGTATAGCAAAATGAATTTAATGTGAATATGGAAGACTTGCTCAGATTAATTTTATAGTTAGAAAACTTTGAAAAACTGCTAATCGAGTTTAATAACTTATTAAGGTCAGTGCTCAGTAGAGAAAAGTAGATATTCAGGTCATCAGTGAATGCTGAAAAAGTGATTTTATTGTTAAATAAATTTGGAACCAGATGATACGTTTTTTGTTTTATGAGGAGGAAAAGGGGTTCTATGTATAAGTTGTAAAGGTATGGTGATAATGGGCAACCCTATCTAGTCCCATTATAGATGTTTATTCTTTTAGAATATGTTTTATTAATAAATAAAGTTGTGCTTAGATTAAAGTAAAGGATTTTAATTGAACTTATAAAGCTTTTTGGCAAGTTAAAATAAGGTAGAACTGCAAACAGAAAACTGATTCATTCTATCAAATGTTTTAGATGTGTCTATCGCAAGAGCATATATTGGTTGTTTCAGGGGACTGGAAAGTTTCATCTCTGTGTCCAAAGTTAGAGTATTATCACAAGTTTGTCTCTCTTGTATGAAGCCTGACTGCTCACGTGAAATAATGCTAGGAATTACTGTCCTTTCATTGAACAATGTATAGAATTCAGACATAAAGCCATCCAGTCCAGGAGCCTTATTTGGCTTGAAAGAATTTATTACTGACAAGACTTCTTGTTTTGATAGGGGGATGAAAGAAAATCCTGTTGAGTTTGGTGTATTTTTGGAAATACTAAGTTGTCTAGGAAAAGATCCCTTTCTTGATTAGTGAAAGGATATTCTTGCTGTCCATAGAGTTGTGAATAAATGGCTTTGAATAGTCTCATAATTTCTAAGTTTATAATATATGGTTTACCATGATACTCTAGGTCAGTTATACCATTTTCTGTAATCATATTGCTTGTTACAACATTTCTGGTTAACATAGTCAGGAATGTTGCAGTGATATGTTAGTCATGGCTGGTACATGCAAGCTCTCTCTAGCATGAGATTAATAGTCCACTTCTATGAGGTAGCGCCTTATTTCAAATTCACATACATCAGCAGCTATCTTTCTGCCAGAGACCGCATGCCACTCGGTATATGTGCTTCTCTCTTTTGGTTTTATGAATGATACCATATTGATATTGTGACAAGCTTTGCACTGTCCATGTTAATGGTGGGTCATCATACAGACATCGTGGCTCTTTCACAGCACTTTATGAGATCTCGATGCCCTTTGTGTATTAACACGTTGGTGTTGTGAAGAGGGTTCCATAATTCTGTCTTGGTACAATTGCAAACCATCATGTTCTGATTATGTAGTATCTAAACATGAGAGAATTAATTTGTGTCCAAAATTAGGCCATCCACCTCTTACATATCTGATGCTAATAGTCAAATTTAGTAGCTTGTTTTAGCTTTTCTAACCTTCTTGTAGTGATTGATCAAACTGCCATAATGCCACAATGCCCATAACTTAGACAGCAATGTCCTCTTCAATATATGATTGCATTTGGTCATGTATTGGTTTTCTGGACATCATGTTGGCCACAAGTAATTGTTTTCAAAGCACATGGCTTGCTCTGAAATTGAAATGTCTTAGTCTCATAACGAAAGTGTTGTACCTAGGTGATACTTTGTCCAAATCATAGGAATTAATGATTGGATCCAGTTGTTATGGGAAATCTTGAGAAGGAAACTGTCTAAACAGAATAGATAGCTTGAGACCTTTTCAGATGCCCACACACATGCAAGGTACTCTTTCTCCATCTGTAATTCCAATAGCACTTATGCTGTAACCAAAATATTACATTTTAGACTTTACAAAAGTGTATTTATCTTTATCCAGTTTCAAACTTGAGGTTTTTATGGTTTAAACCACTGCCTTCTAGCTCAAATTATGTTTCTTTTCATCAGGATCAAATGCCAGGACATAATCCATCACAACAATTTCATACCCTTTCTATAGATTCTTCATCTTATGTTGAAATATGGCAGTCTCTTAAAGCAAACATTCCAGATGGACAAGTGAAGGTTGTTAGCTTTTAGATAACTTTCTGTACTGGTAGGTGACAAAAGCTATTTGAAGCAATTAATTTGGAGAACGTTTTGACATTAACCAGCTTTGGACCAACATCCTCTAGGGCAGGCAGAATAAACCTTTCTCTCATAAATGCATCATTCAGCTCTTACCAGTTAACACATAGTCATACTCTGACATTCTTTTCAATGACTGGAACCATGGGACCACACCATTAATTTGGCCCAGTTTCACTTGTAATCAAACCAAGTGTTTGCATTCATTTGAGTTCTCTCTCTACATTGGACAATGTAGTACATGGCACTCCTCTAGGTATGGTCAAGGTATACTGGACAGGAAGAATCCAGTTTTAACTTGGCTCATAGTTAAGCAGTCAAGCTTCACTAAGCACATTCACATTTCACATTAGTTTAGTTTATTTTGACTGCTAGCCCCAAATTACATGCCACAGTTCTGCTGAGCAAACTATGTATAGACTTTCTAGCACATAAACCCAAAATTCATACTCTAGCCTCTTCCACTTGGATATTGTGAGAAATTTACCAATGCACTTGAGTTTGCCTGCAAGACTAAATGTTTCTGTTTCAAATTCATGCAACTGCAGTCACTTCAGGATGTTTCCATAAGTAGCACATGATATCACAGTGACATCATCCAATGCATCAGTCTTAAAGCTTACTAGGGGTCCTTGGATGTATTGTGGTTGATTTCTGCCATGTCCTAGTCTTGCCTGATTTAATGTTTGATGCTTTCTGAAGACTTTTCTCATTTTTATTTTAGTAGCTACTTTTTTATTAGCTTATACTTGCAGATGACAGCAACATTGCGCATCTTGCTGCACTTGTTATACCTTCTGCTATGTGCAGCATAATGTTTTGACACAGCAGGAAAATGGTTACATTTTGTTAATTTGCCAAGCTTGCATTCAATCTGCCTCTCATGCTCACACTTACATTGGCCAGCCAGTATTATGTTTTTACTGAATTTGACATTTTCTTTGCATTTCACCACAAACATTTTTTTCTAGTATTCATAATTGCATTTTATCTCTTTACTGATTATTCCTTTATAGCAAATTATCAAACCCATAATTTTCACATATCTACTACAAGTGCTCGAGTGCTATATGCTCACTATACACTTGCTCATAGCCACTTGATTGAATAAGTAAGTGCTCAAACTCCTACTCACTTGATCTCAAGTAACTGCTTATCTCCCATAGTCCTAGCAGAACTCTAACTCTGACCCTAAATTTCCCTTCCCACTCCCTAACCTTAAAACTCATTTCTTGCTCCCTGAACATAAACCTCATCCTGCTTTCCTAACCCTAAGAGGTTGGCATAATGAGTAAGATATTTGCCTTACAGATACTAGGTTCAGGGTTTGATTCTCAGATGGGTTAATTGGCTAGGCTTAAAATGGCCCACAAGGGCAGTTAGTCTAATACTAATTTATGAACTTATGAAAACATTCAAGCTCCCTAAACCTAAGACTTCTTTTCCACTATCTAAACATAAAATTCTCCTCCTGCACCTAATTCTATAGCTCCCTGCCTTGCCAGAGCCCTAATCTACACCCCCACCCCCTCTGACTCCCTTCACCAAGGCTTCTGCACTTTCCTCATTTGAACAAGTCTTAAGTTAAGCTGCAGCAACTGCTTGCCTAACTCATATGTGAGTTTGAGTACAAGTGGCAGCTCACATGAGCTACAAAATGCTTGTATTCCTGGCTTCAAGACAGTGGGTTTCAAACTCTTTTGACTCGAGTGTTTGTAAAACATCAAGTTTTCAGACAATTTATACAAACAACTGACAAAAACTTCAACACTTTTCTTTGGCTTGATCGCATGTATAAAAGAACATGCTTTCATGTATAGTAATTCTTTTTGGCACAAAATGTTCATTGGGGGTATGTATTATTCACATTCATATGGGACACTGTGGCCCTCAGAAAATGAAAATGAACTGCAGATAGTTTTCACTTCTTTGTCTATAGCGTAAAGTGTTTCCCTAGATTTCCCCACTTTCTTTATCCAGTTTGGTTGCAATTCAAAAACGAGTGACCCTCTGCCTCCATCATGGCAGTGCAAATGGCTTTAGAAAACTGAATGGTTCTTGTGGGTTAAAGTATGCCATTTGTGGGAAAATTAAGTTATTTTAGGTTAAAAGCATGATATACTGTGCAACTATTTTGCAAGGTAAAATGGCTACTTTTTGGAAAAAGGGGGGCTTGCTGTGAGCTTGGTAGCATATAACTGACTCCTCAGTCCTGTTTCCTACTCTGAAATGGCGTTTTCAGTCTTTTTATTTCTGACACTGTGTCTTGCTGCACACCTATGGTTATCCAGCTAGTTTGGTTGGCAATGTGAATGATGTGAACAGACACAAGCATTTGAAGGAAAGGTCCAATTTCAGTGGCAAGCAAAATGGCTGCACAACAAAAACTTTGTTAATAGCATGATGCCTCAGCACAAATGCTACACCAACTGTCACACCTGGCTCAAAGTATTACTGAATAGTGTTCTTGTTAAAGATGTAGCACAGGTAAGTACTCACCTATTCTGTTTTTGTAAACATAAAGCCCTTGAGGGGAGGTTAGAGGTCAGGCAGAACTGCAATTTATCCTATATAAAGTAGGGGTCTGTGGGGGGGGGGGGGTCTTTTGATTGTGCCTTTTTAAATATGGCCATTTACTCTTATCTGCCATTTTTGACACCCAGAAAGAAAAGTGCAGAAGGTAGGAAGATACCATACCTGAATGGGATGGGTCCTTTTGTCTAGAAACTGCTGTATTAAGATCCTGTGGTCAGAAGTCAGCTTTCACTTGGCCCAATAGTGACTGGTTCCCTTCTCAGCAAGAAATGGGCTGATTGTGTGCAGGTCTTGCTGGGGTAAGTAAAAAAAGAAAAAGTAGTCTTGAAGGAAAAGACTGACATTATTTGCTTACTAGACAATTTTCAGAAAATCCATGTATTCAAGAATAAAAAAAGACTTCATAACCCATTTAATGAAATTTTGGAAATAACCTGGCAGTGCGTGAATGTTAGGCTAATCCTCATTTTGTGTTTTCCTTCTTGGTAAACCTCACCTTAAAATTGAGAAGCTGGTGCAAGTGATTCTTTTTTTATTCTGGCAATTGCCTGTCTATCAAGCTGTCTATCTGTGTACTGGGTAATATATGATATCTAGCTAGCTAGCAGTTATCTATTTACTTCATTATTTAAATGCCTAATCCAAATCATTTTACAATTAAAAACATCAGCATGAACATATGTATTGATAAAACTCAAGATTAAAACAATGCAGGTGCATTAATAAAATGTCAGGATTCAAACCGTTCAATATACAGTAATAAATAATATAAATGCTTAACTTAAAAGCCATGAAAAGAAATATATGGCCACGAGGTGACGTCAGGCAGAAAAACACATATGTTCTCTCTACACTAGGATTGGGGGGGACTGCAAAGTTTAGTAACCTTTGAGAGTCACATACTGATTTTCAACATTTTCGGTTGGGGTTATCATTGTGCCTACAGTCATCTCCATTCATCAAATAAATTTACTGAAGATGATATAAAGTCATAATCTCCCTATATTACATTGGTGGCTATTGACTTCAAATGGGGGGGGTGCAGGAAGAAGAAGAATGAGATGGGACTCGAATAAAATAGCAATTTACATAGAGCAGCACCAGTGTACTCTTCTGTGTACTGAAAGTGTCCAATGTTTCTTTTTCTGAATAGTAAGCAGCAAAGTTTCATAGGTAAGTACTTGGAAATCAGTCTGCAGAACTTGATTTTTGAAGAATCATCTGTCCTGCGAAGAAATGCAAAGGTAAAATAGAATTTAATCTTTCATGGTTTGAAAGGATAGACACAGATTCCAGTGGTGGAACCTGTAAGAAACAGGGCTGCTAGTCTCTCCTAATTGCTAACATTTTTTAGGTGACTTACAAGATGGCTGCACACTGATTAACAGGTTGATTAGAGCTCTCCCAGTGTGAGAAACAAAACTCTGGGGGAGAAAAACAGAAAAAGCTGTTAGTCTGGGTAATATTCAGTTGCTGGATAATTAACATAAGAGAAGAAACTTGGAAAAAAAGAAAATTTAACCGGAAAAGTAAAAGAAAAAAATCTATTCAATGGGAATAAATTTGCAGCTGTTCAGCAAAAAGTTTCGACTTTGTGATAAGAAATGGGTTTCAGTAATTCAAAGGAAAAAATATGATTTTTGAGGCAACTGACGGTTTTAGTTAAGATAACATTACTAGAGATTCCTCAAAAAGGCACTTATGCCTTTGGGAAAAAAAGAGGTCTCACTCTTACCAGGAATATAGTCTCCTGTTTTTCCTACTAGACTCTACATTATTTTATTATTTTTTGATTATCAGGATGTCATTTGATTTTTGGTCATTGTTCAATATAAACCCACAGAGAAAAGCTCAAGTACATTTGCAAAACTCTAATAAAGAAAGAAATGTAACTATTTTGAGATAAGTAATACATTTAGTATACTTAAATGTTTGTGCTTTGTAAGCAGTTGCTTATTAATACTGCCTTCAGTTTCATACTATTACACCGTTAACATAGTATCTACAGCATCATCATTTATAGCTGGTGCTTCTCCTGCTCACCTCTCCAACATATCCTCTATCAACTTATGGAACAGTCTAGTACCTGGCCTGTTGTCTTCTGACATTTATTAACTGGAAAAGCTATTCATTTGGCTCCCCATTTCCCTTTGTGTATAAAATCTTCTTCTTCTGTGCACCCCACTTTTCTAAAGACATTTTAACATTAATACTGGCTGCAATAAATTTATTCAACACACAGACATTTTTCTTCTTCTGTCTTGCAACTCTGTGCCAAACTACATACAGACTACTAAGGTAAAAAAACATTTGTGTATCAGACCTTTGTATTTGTGTAAAAGGATTTACAAGTAAATATTAAAAGTAACATTACCTTGGCTCTATATAATTGTCACTGTCGAACTGACACCCCAACCCCATGTGCAAAATGGGAAAAAGGGATTCAGGATGGATGGATGGGTTAGATTCCATGAAAACAGAAATGTCAGCCTTTTGTTCCCACCAAAATACTGGATGCAGCCTATTCAGGAGGGAGCCATGTCAATCAGCTATAAAGTCATTCACTAGTAATACATGCAGCGTTATGCATCTTGCTACATTTGCATGCTCTGCAGCGTCACCACTGTAGACAAGTGATGCTCAATGGCTAGATTACTGTCTAGGTGTGTCCTCAAGTCCTGACTAATCAGTCGACTCTTAGGGGTGTGTTGTAAATATGATAGTTACCGGGGTGAATGACTTCCCGAAGGATACTATTATGCATTTCTTGGCATTTAGCCTTAGTCCATTTTTCTGATGCAAGTTATTTGTGTCAGCCCTTACTGAAGAAATGTAGAGTGCTAGGGGATTCTAGAGTGCTAGTGGATTCTATGACTGCTATTAATTTGCATTTGCCTGCGTATCTGGTCAGCCAGAGACACTTGACATTAGCACTGACTTCAGAGAAGTCAGTGCCAAGAAGTAGTGGTCCCAAGGCTGATCCCTGAGGAACTCTGCTCATGACTGGCCTCTTTTTAATGGTGGACTCCTTAACTCTAACTGCCTGGATCTTGGCTCTGAGCCAGCTCACTAGTCACTGTGTGACATAAGGGTTTATACCAAACCTCATGAGTTTGTCAACAAATGCCCTAGTGGCGTATTCTGTACAATGCCTTGGCCAGGTCAAGGTAGGCAGTGTGAACCATTTTGCCCTCATCCATTGCTTTGATGACTTTCACAAAGAAGTCCACCAGGCTGAGTATTCATGACCTTGCCAAAAGCAAACTGGGTTTAGTCCTGTGTCTGGAGGTTTCCTTTGTCATTATTGATCATTTATATGATAATTCTTTCCATAGTTTTGCATAAGAAACTAGTGAGACATATGGCTCGGTAGTTACTAGGGTCTGTAGATAGCCCACTTTTGTGTAGAGGAGTGACATTGCTGTTCTCCATTTGTTAAGCACAAAGGCTGTTTGAAGGCTATGAGCATGTTTAATACTATTTAGAAGCCATCCTTGGATATTGACCTGGCCCATCAATGCAATGGTCTTGGCCTTAGATAGTGTTTTGTGCCCTGGTGATAATAGGGGGAATTATATTTGATGTTTTTTTTTTCCCCTAAGGGGAGATTGTGGGGAAAAGAAGGATAAAGCTATAGATGAATTTGTCTGCTAGTATTTTTGCTATATCTTCTGGCTCAGAATAGGTGGCTCAATTAACAATAAGTTGTGCACACAATTGTGTATTGCCTTTGAGGTTGCAGACATAGCTAAAGAATGCATTGTGGTTGTTCTTGGTCTGGGATACCAAAATTATCACTTTACTGGATTTTCCTGATCAGGACATCATTCTATGTTGTGCAGCTTATAAAACAAGGTATGGCACCTGGGTCCAAGGAGGTCATTATTCCACTGTATTCAGCATTCATCAGACCTATCATTGAGTTCAGTGCCCACTTTAGTATGTACCTAACCAGGTACATCCAACAATTGGAATGTCCACAGAAGTTCCTCACTAAAAGAATATAGAGTGTAAGTGAAGTGTCCTATCCCTGTTTTCTGTTTGCTATAGGCTGTTGAGGAGCTATCTATGCCTAGCGTACAAGCATTGTCAGACCCCACCTTGATGGACCTCCTGCAGATCCACAAAATAAACAGCACCAGAATTACCCATTCTAAAGACTTAAGTCTTACCTGTGATATAAATAGGAACTGCTGGACAGACAAATATATTGTTGTCTTCATGTTGGTTTTGTCTGGCTGCTCAGGTTTCTTCCCACACTCCAAAGACTGTGAGTGGTATGAAGGAACAACTGGGACAGGCTAACCACCCTCTGGTATGATCCCTGGCTCTAGATGATGGTCACTGATAAGGTAACATTCCGACTCCATGTGGAAATGGGGAACAAGGAGTTGTAGATGGAAATATATTCTACTTTCTTTAGAAGCCCTACAAGTTCTGAGATCATCACAGTGAACAGTGTATTCCTGGTTACCTATTTTTTCTATGAGCAGGGTGTTTTGTTTTAAGAAAGACTTGAATTTCTGACTCTGTCAGATTGCTATACATATCTACTACTGTTTATTCCATTTAGGTGACATTCCCTGCAGGTTCAAAGAGGATAGTGCATAGATCACTGAACTGATTTTCTATTGATGCAAGCTGTAATACGTTCACTTACTGTAGCCCAAAGAATGACAGCTGCTAATTCCATCATATCTCTGCTTTCCAGTTGTTCTCTCCTGTATGTCATGGCTGATATGAACAGGTCTGTATAAACTATCTCTGACCGCTGGCCCCATACATCTGAAGACTAGTTTGCTAAGAATGATTCCATTTTGCTGTTTATTGGTTTGAGGGATGCAGGTTGTTGTCTCCATGTTCCCCAGTACTGAAGACTTTTTAGTTGTCAACAAAATGTTCATTTTATGCCTGGATTGTCATTAACTGAGCTTTTGATTTTAAGAAGCAAATGCTTTGTAAGCTTCTCTTTTACTAGCCATGAGTGTATTATGTCCAGAACTTCTATGAATTATTTGAAAGCTTTTGTTTAGGTACTCATGATATGAGAATAACTTGTTATGAGATAATTCCTGTAACTTATTCACATGTGATGTTATTGATGTTACTCCTGCAACCCACATATCCTGACTACAAATCTCTGTTTGGGTTGTTATTCCTGTGACATCATCTAACCCCAAAGCCCAATCAGCTGGTATTAAAAACGCTTCAGCCCCTAAAAATGAAGTACCTATGATAAAAAATTGAAGAGCACCTGGGAAGTAATGTCAACCCTAATCAAAACAAATTTACTTATGTTTTTATTGTGCTAATGATGATAATAATACATAATGTGTAGTTATTCTAGAAGATGATGCACAAAACCAGCCCATTTTCCTTTTGAGCATTCATCCTGAGCCCCGCTCCAAAAAAAGGCTTTAGTGATTGAGACAGCTATAGTAAGAAACCTTTACAAGATTTTACCAAGGATAGATAGGTAGATAGATAGATAGATAGATAGATAGATAGATAGATAGAAAGATAGATAGACAGACGTCAAGTAACCATTACTTGTCTGTGTGGGGCTAGAGCAAAAAGTATCATTTGGCAATCAAACCCTCCACCCATCTTTTAGTATAGAAAAGACCACACTCCAAAACGAGGATATGAGAGGGAATAGCAACTTTCATGTCAATTAAAGTTTAAAGGATAATTACAAATCCTTCTTTATCTACATCTGGAAGTTACAAATTACCACCCACTCATTCAACATGGCACCATGTAATCTGACCCATAAAGTGGCAAACAAATTTTGATCTAACTTCACCCCAGAGACAGCTATACCAAATCCATATATATCTAAGGACCTAACCCTCCCCCCGTCAACACAAAAGAATACCTGTTAAAAGTGCTGTCTAAAACAAAAGATACTGATAATATACCCAGCTGCTGAACAGTACTGAGCATTAACTTGTGGACCCGCTCTTCAAACTGTTCACATGAGCTTATCCACTGGCTTTGTCTCAGCAGTTTGGCACACAGCAGTTGTGATACCTCTTCACATGGGTGGCTCCACAATTGGACCCAGGAATAACAAAATTTTCAGCCTGGCAAGTATCATCTGTAAGGCCATGGTTATGGTCATGACAGACATAACAAGCTACCTGACCCCCCCCCCCCCAGCAATTTGACTTTGGTTCTGTCTAATGAATCTGGTAAATTTCTTGAGAAAGTAAAGCAAGCCGTGTATAGTGGTCACACTGTCCATGCAGCATACCTTGACCTTGTCATAGAATTTTATACTATACCACATGTCAATATTACCAACAAGCTAAATGCACTCCATATTGGCTGAGAGACAGAACCCACACTGCAAGGTTGGCAAGAGTGTCCTCAGAAAGCATGAAGGTAAAGAGTGAGGTACCACAAGGCTGCAGGCTGGGACTTTTACTATTTGGCACATACCTATCTGATCTCCAAATCAAAAATCAGGACTTCTGGCTAACCAGATATGTCAAGTACTATAAGCTGAATATTATACTTGAATCCCTTTCTAGTATGCAAAACCTACAAAGTGAGCATGCACATGTTAATAGTTGATGCACTGAAAATAGGTTAAAACTAAGTGCTAAAAATACAGTATTGTTACATTTGGCAAACAAACCCTTCCACCCATCTTATAGCATAGAAAAGACCACATTCCAAAACAAGAATGTGAGAGGGCTTTGAAATATGTCTCTGTTTTGATCATCATGTTGCAACAGTGGTCAGGAAATCCTTCTGTCTGGCATAGCTGATATCAACGGGTATTTTCCCTAGGTCCAAAGAAGTTCTGACCTCTCAGTATTCTGCACTGATAAGTCCTATCATAGAATACAGTGCTCCCTTTGGGATGTATCTTACTAAACATAACAACAAGCTATAGAGACCCCAAAGATTCCTGAAAAATATGATCATGGAATTGAACTGTCAAGATAAGCTGGAGATCTTGTCACTGTATTCAGTGAGTTACTGTCTTCTTTGGGGTGATCTTTGTATACTTTCCAGGCCACTAGAGATCCAGCAGTCCAAGTCTTCTTATTTTTCTACATATCAAGTAGTCCTCTGAACACCAGAGCCAGAGTTCTAACCTGCTTCAACAAATAAATAACAGCAGAGGGACAGAGTTTCCATGTAATATCAAGAGAGGCTGGAGGTCTTGTCCTTATATTCAGCATCCTACAGGCTCATTACAGGTTACCTCTGCCTTGCTTTCCAGGATCTCTTGTTTCTCCACTAATCAAACAGTCATGCGAACACTAGAACCACAGATCTGAACCTACTTCAGCAGAGAAAGAAATCACTGTGAAAAAACAGATTTATCATACAGTGACTACCCTTTCCCTGTAATAAACTTATCCTCAAGATCAAGCAATGTAACACACTATCTTCCTGTAAGAAGGAATTAGACAATTGGATGGTTATTCATAAACTCACCCCAGATATAACTGATCTATCACTCCTTGAAAAAGCAGTTAAAGTCTAAGGGTGGATACTGGCAACATATAAATGGTCACATGGTTTAGTTGTCTTTTACATTCCACAGTTGTGGAAGCTGGAATAATTGACATCAGGAGGATTCTCATGAGCAAAATGCTGAGTACAGTGAAATAAATTAGTGATTTACATCATGTAATAATATTCACTTTACTTCCATCTACATTTCTGTCTGTATTTTACTTAGGAATATTTGTAGCTGTAAAAGTGAGATCAGACATCAATGTCTTACACGTGGTTTTCGGTCATTTGCCCTCATGGAACATATGCTTGGAAAGATAAGACATTTTTCCATGGATGGAGTTCATCTTGTAAATGGTGCAAAAAGACATTTAGGCACACTATGAATGATTAGGTTATGGGTAGTTCAGGTAGCTGCTATGATTAAATCCTATTAGATGCAGTCAGAGATGCTGTTACCACAAATTGTAAAATTTCCCACTACAGGACAAAATACTTTGGATGTTTTGTTTTTCAAATCACTTAACCAGACAGTGCTTTGGGGCAACTGAGAATTTGATCTATGCTCCTGAATTGTCTCATGGACTGCATGCCTAGTAACAATCTATGAACCCATGAACATCCTGACTAAATTATTAAATATCCATTCAGTAAATGAGCTTGCCAGTTCTGACCACTTGGGAATCATAGCAGCCATTACCATTAGTGCACATAACCTGATGCAAGGTTTTCTGCAACTCTAATGGTTTGTGTCACACATCTGAGTACATTGTATAGGACAGTCTCTGCTTGTCAGTCTCTAGAACTTAATGCCTTTTTCATAAAACCCCCAAGTTATCCAAATAATTAATTTTCTTTCTTCACTAATTCTACAGATCCTTCCTTTATCCTTATAGACTCTGCTCTCTCTCTCTCTCTCCTTATCATTCAATAAATACTTTCATCTCTTTTTTTAATTTTACTCATCATGAAGAAGTTATGATATTTGAGCAACTTGCTCCTCATTTATAATATAGATGATAATGATCAGCTGTTTTAATATAACCAACTTGTTATGTGTTTGAGACTCGGACGCAAGAAATTTACCCAGAGAGCAGATTGAAGCCAACCTCAAGATGTGGATCTTATCAATCATGAGAAAACATATGACAACTACAGGGTCCCTATTAGGTCAATGAAAACACTAAAAATCAAACGGCTTAGAAATCGAAAATGCCGTTTTTCGAAAGAGGTATTGTGGGGGGGCTTCACCTCCCACACACCCCGCTTATTATATATACCAACTCTGAGATCACACTACAGTGAGGAAAGGGCAATTTTTCCGATCTTCACTGTACCGCAGTCTCACAATAGCAATTCTGAAGAACGACATTTTTGATTTTTAAGCCATTCGATCTTTAGTGTTTTTGTCGATCTAATAGGATCCCCAACTACATTCTACTCAAAGAGGTCCAGTCATGATTCTTGGTAGTACATGGAGCTTTAGCTGCTCTGATGTACTACCAGTTACAGGGAAAAAAGCTAGGAGTTCAAAGTGTTTTATACTTTCAAAGACAGGCACACAGATGCATGCAGTCACATGAAGAAGGGGTAGTGGCTGCTGTTGGAACAGAGATCACAGCAAGGGTACAAAGCTCTGCTAAGACTACTTCTATAATAGTCTCTTCTGACCTCCTCTCACTCACTGAGGAATATTCAAGATGGAAGAACAAATGGGTCTAGCCTATAGGGGAGGCTTAATAGCTAGCTGGTGAAGTGGCAAAAATGCATGTAGACAAAATTGGCAGGCCAAAATGCTCAGATACAGATCATATTGTGGAGCAGAAGCATCTATAGTGCCATCCGAGTCTCAGATTACCAATTAGAAATAGAAACAATTCCAGCATTAGCAAAAAATGTAATCATGCTGGCATGATTACACTGTTTTATGACTAAGCAACTGCAAAGTGATAGTGAGTTGTGTGAGACTATTAGATTAATAATTATCACATAAGAAACACCAGTACCTGCAAATGACACAGTTAACAATATGGGGGAAAAGTTCCAAACACCACTGTGATACTCCACTTAAATATGTATATACACTTATCAAGGGTATCAAAACTTGTCAGAGATTTGGGATGCATGGCTAGGCTTAAAAAGAACCTTGCCGTCATTAGCCTAGTAAACACCTATGAACCTGTGAACCTAAGAGAGGCTAATGAATTAAACACATTTCCTTTATCACACTCATATCACATCTTCCCTTGAATTGTATTTTTCTTATCACAATCTTGGATTCCCTAAATTTTCTGGCGGCTGTCCTGTCTGAGTTGCTCTTCTTTTCCTGTCATTTCTTTCTCACTCATTCATATATTACTTTTTTGACCTTTACTGTCTATGCCTCCTCTTCATTTCTCCATCACCTAGCTGAGATGTGCATCTTTTTGCACATCACCTTCTTTGACTAATCTATTTTTCCAACCTCTTGTAATCCACCTCGTACTAAGCTGACACATCACTAACCTTACTGATGATCACTTTCTTTCCTGTAACACCAAACCACTCAGCATAATTAAACCTGGTTTCGTGGACTTCTACTCATTTCCTCAAATTGTTTTAACTAGATATGGAATGTTCATTCCTTGAGTTGCAGTGTGTCCTCATGTGTATGGATATATCAATAGATATAGACATATTCATATCTGCCTAACTTTGGAAACCTTCCAGGGAGCTGAAAGTGTGGTCATTTATTGGACAGAGGGCATAGGTGTCAGTTTTCAAGCTTTTTTTCTGCTATAAATCAGGAGGGTTTGCAAGGCCCTGTACTCACCTAAACAGAGCTCTGTAATGCTTTTCAAGTGTTTCAACTGCATCCAGAGCCATCCAGGCTAAGATCAGAATATTTTCTTGATTTACTGCACTTGTATATGCTTTATATAGTGATAACTACTATTGTTGAGCATTTTAAAGCATTTAATTATGTGGCAAAAATCATCATTTATCTGTTTGTTGGCTTTTTCTAGTTCTGTTTGGCTCCAGATTGCCTTGCAGAAGGGTAAATTAGCCAGGGACTTAGTTGTTTGGTAGTTTGTTGTTTTATCTGTACTTGGAGGCTACTTTTGCTGTGCTTTTACATTAAGAAATTCCAGGATCATCCATCTTGGGGCAGAAGATGTTTACCTGGTCTCTCTGAATTGAGAAGTACTCCAGGAGCTCAAACTGTGGTCATTTATTGACTAGAGGGCATAGGAGTCAGTTTCCAAGCTTTTTTCTCTGCTATAAATCAAGAGAGTTTGCATGGGGCTGCCCACCACACAGCTTCACTTAGCAGTGCCCAGCTTAGTAGCAACACCTAAAGAGTAAAACTTCACTGTAAACTTAGCATTAGATCTGAAACCTGTTAAACAACATGACATTACACAGAATTAAGCTCAGAGTAACCAGCTCTATAATGCTACCATATCCTAGCACTATACAACATCTTGCCTTACCTCCAGAAACTGGTTTGTGAATACAATAGCTCTACCATGTCCTAGAACTATATAACATCTTGCACGTAACCCTAGAAACAAACCTAGGACACCCCCTGTTAAAACCGAAGTCCTTAATGCTAAACAGCCCAATCTATTACAGGACTGGACAAAATGGATTTGCAATTTCCTAATATCTTTGTTGTCAGCTTGGTAGATTTAGGCATCCTAAGGCAATGTAGCAATTGTCTCATGTTCTTAGATAACCATAAAGAAAATAGCACAGTATATGAGAGATGTAAATATATAACTTCATTGGGGGAAAAAATCTCACATACAGACAAGGTTGTCAAAAATATCCACTAAATCCCTCACACATATTGCTCACCAGACACACACACACACACACACACACACACACACACACACACACACACACACACACACATAGATTCCCTTATGCTGAGGCACTTACACAGTGGAACACAAGACACAAACAAACTGCATTATACAAAACACTCTGCATTAAAAAATCCATGTTATTCAAACAAGGTTAAAAGTCCCTGGTGCCTTGGCTCTCTAGCCTTCCAGGGGGACAAAGTAAATAAACTTACGCACCCTTAAATTAGGCAAACAATTAACATAAAATTACAATTAAAGAAAAACAGAACAATTAATGTCAGCATGTAACCCCTCCAAAATACATGTCTGATATTTTAAAATAAAATAAACGTTTTGTTGTAACCACGTTTTTAGATCCACCCTCAAGTTACAGGGACTTTGCAGTAGTGCCATGAATTTACAATCTGTTAATTCATCATGTTGTGAAATAGAATGTTGAGCCACTGGGCTACTACTGCTACCATATCTTATATCACCTACATGTTTTAAAATCCTTTTCTTCACCTCTCTTTTAGTCTCTCCTATATACACTTTAGAACAAGTACGCCAAAAGTTGTATATAACCCTACCAATTTGCAAGACAGAAACTGATTTAATTGTAAAAAAATCTTTTGATTCAATAAACAAGAATTACCTTGTTGCATATAATCACATGCTAAACAGTTCCCACATTTCACATTACCATTCCTAAGATTCAACAAATTGATTTGTAATATTTACTATGTACAACACAATCTGATATGCTCTGTCCTCTCTTTAAAACTAGTTTGGAGGCAACAGAAATTACTTTCCTCATCTCTCAATAATTTATGCCAAATCTTTTTAACAACATCCATTATCTGAGAGGTAAGATAACTATGTGTGAATACACAAATAGGAGAGGTATTATCTTCAAAACCCGTATAAAAACACCTTCTCCTTAATGTTCTTCTTATACTCCTCTATTCCAGATGATGAAGAAAATGCCTCTAAGGGTCATAAGTGCATAGTATAACCTCTGTTATATACTTTATGACAAATACATTTAATTTCATCCATAAAATATTCTGGTGTTGTGCTTAACTGCACATTTCATACCATTTGACTATATGGCAAAGAATCTAGCACTTTTTTTGGATGGTTACTCAGGACACGTAAAAAATTGAGAGAAGCCATAAATTTACTTCTAATTTTCAAAGATATCTTCCTATCGAAACTCACATATAAGATAATATCTAGATACTATATCAATAAATGGTCAACCTTAAAATTAAATTCAAACCAATAAAGATTATTCTGCAATGTATTCATAACACATTGAATTCCACCTTTATTACCTTTAGTAATAAATATTAAATAATCCATATATCTAAAATATTTAATAATCTTGCAATTCTGTATTTCACAGTTTATAATACACTCCATTTCCTATTTCCCCATAGTCAAACTGGCATATGATGGAGAAAACGGTGCACCCATCGCTGATCCTTGTATTTGCAAAAAATGTTGCCTATCAAATCTAAAATAATTATGTATTAAAGCAAATTCCAACAATTCTAATATATAAGAATTTTTAGGGAGTCACACAGGGTTTGATGTATCGCTTGCAATCCATAACGGTGTTGAAAACTACTATACAAATTTTTAATGTCACAAGAAAGCCAGAAATAATCCTACTGGCATTGTACCGAACTCAATTTAATTAATCAAAACTATCCAAAATAAATGACTGTAATTTTTTAATGTAAACATAAAATATGTCATTAAGAGACTGGCCTAATGGATCTAACATAATAGTTCTATTTGGTGGATCCCAACAATTTTTATGTGTTTTAAATAGACTATAAAAAATGAAATAGTAAGACGATCCACCATTAATTTATTAACTTGTTTTTGATTCAGAAAACTATAATCCTTTTCCCTTTTTCACGTGTTCCATATATTCCAACTGAAATCGGTCAGCAGGAATATCTGGTATTTCCTGCATTAATCTTGCTGCTGTAATATAGGTTCATAGGTTGGTACTAGGCTATCGGCCATAGGGCCTATACGAGGCTAGCCATAACAATTCCCTGGCTATTTCTTCCCACAGTATTTACTTCCCTGGACCCCTGTCTAGCAGGGTGACTGACATGATCCCAAGGGTGAATTTCATATCTCCCATCCAGTCATCAAGGTTCCTTTTGAAGAGGGCCAAAGAGGCACTCTGCTTGACATGTATGGGCAGTCTGTTCCAAAGTGGAGTCTCTGGGTCAGGAACCTATCCCTCCAGCATGTTTTGCTCATTGTGATGACAAGATTTAGATCTCTGGAGTGTGTGTCTCTTGAGGGATTGGGATTTCTTTCAGTGTAGCTTGTCCAACAGCTCCAGGTTTGACATGGCCTTGTATGTTAAGCAGAGATCGCCTCTGAGTAGACGATATGCAACAGAGTATAGGTGGAGTTTTTTAGATGGTCAGCATGGGGCATCTGCTTTAGGCCTGTGATTCTTTTAGTGAGGTATTTCTGCGGCCTTTCCAGTTGTTGCAGATGTCTTTAGAGGTACATACAAACGGGGTGTTTTATTCTATAATGGGTCTAATGAGGGATGAGTACAGTGGGACAATGACCTCATTTTTCTGGATGAAAAGCCCTTAGTGATGAGGTGTGCCACATAGAAGGATTTCCTGACTGTTGTGACGATGTGGTTATCGAAAGTGAGACCACTGTCCACCTGTGTCCCTAAGTCTCTTATCACACTTTTCCTTGTTTAGTGTACTGCCACCTATGTGGTAATTCATGGGTACATGTTTTTCCCAAAGGGGATAGCTATACATTTCTTGGCATTGAGCTTGAGCCCATGGCTCTGGCACCAAGCATCTGTTTCTGTAAGGCCCTTTTGTAGAATATCCATATCATTTCTGGATTCAGTAATGATTCCCAGTTTGCAGTCATCTGTGAACTTTGTTAGCCAGAGTCCCTTAGGGTTGACCTGTACTTCAGAGAAATATATGCCAAACAAGAGTGGTCCCAGGACTGAACCCTGAGGTACTCCACTTGTCACTTGTCTGGAGCTGGATTTGGAGTCGGCTACTTTTACAGACAGTTGGCAACCCATCAAGTGATGTAGGGATTGATGCCCAGCTTAGCAAGTTTATCTATGATTCCAGAGTGGGGGATGGTGTTGAAGGCCTTGGCGAGGTCCATATAGGCTGTGTGGACCACCTTATCCTTGTGCACGGCTCTGGAGACTGATTCAAAAAAATTAATCAGGTTCAGGAGAAAAAATCGGCTCTTCACAAACCCAAACTGTGTGGAGTACAGTGTTTGAAGGCTGCCAATGTCTTTGTTTATAAGTTCCATGATAATACGTACCATGGCCTTGCAAATTAGGCTCATCAGACTGATGGGGTGGTAGTTCCCGGGATCCAAAGTGGATCCCCTCTTGTGGCGTGGGATAACTGTAGCTGTGCGCCACTCAGTGGGCACGAAGCCTGAGGTGAGGCTATGATTAAACATGACACTTAGGTGAGGTGCCAATTCATTTTGAAGTTCAGGTAGTACACAGCCTGAGATGTTGTCTGGTCCCATGGATGCTGTATTCTTAGCTTTGGAGAGTGCGTTTTTTACCTGTGTGGCCATTATTACCGGACTTTGGCAATCTTTCGGTATTGAGATGGATCATTTAGGGGATGAGAGGGGGGTGAAGTTTGCACTGAATCGATCTGCCAGGATATTGGCAATATCCTTGGGATCAGTATATTTACTGCCATTCTGTTGTAGCTCAGAGCAGATCTGAGCATTGCCATTTAAATTCTTGACATAGCTATAGAATGCCTTGTGGTTGTCTTTGGAATCTTTGGCAATTTTATTTTCGTAAATAGCTTTGGAGGATTTTATAAGGGATCTTAGCTTCTTACTGAGGCTGGTAAGGGAGTTTTTTGCATCCTGGGATTTTCCTCTTTTCTGCAACAGTTTCTTCATTTTGTTGTAAAGCTTGTTTATGGCAAGAGACCACCAGACTGGCTTGCTTTTTTTGCAGGAGAGCATCTTGGTTCTATCGGGGATGGCAAGATTCATGCACGAGTGGATGTGCTCGTACAGTGCCTTAGTGTAGGATTCAGCGGTTGAACTTTCAGTTGCAGTCTGCATGGGTGTCATGAAGTTTGTCACTTATGACTTGAGTAGCATGAAGTTGGCTTTGGAGAAGTTTTTTTACGGATGTTTCCTTACTGGGGGTGGGTGTGGGATATGGATGTCAAGGGTGATTAGCTTATGGTCAGACCTGACCAACAAGGGGGTGACCATAGGTGTGGAGCATCGATTTCCCATGTTGGTAATGACCAGGTCAAGGATATTGGAGCCCCTGGTGGAACTAAGGATTAGTTGATCCAGGGTGGTGGAATTTATGAATTCCAAAAAATGTTGGGCAAAGGTGTTGGTACACAAGTAGTTTTCCCAGTTAATGGCAGTGTAGTTGAAATCATCCAGTATTAGGGTGTTTGGTTGCATCTTAATATTTTCCAGTATGTTTAGAAAGGTGTAGTGAGAATCTTGGGGCATGGTGGCAGATCTGTAGCAAGCTACAATTTGGATTGCAGTTTTACCTAGTGTTAGTTGCACCTGGAGAATTTCGGATGCATTGTGTTGGGCAACTAGTCTGGTGTTGCGAATATCCTTGATGAATATGGACACTACTCCACCTTTAGTGTTTCCGTCCTGGTTTGGTGGCCAAAAAGTGTGGTAAGAGTTGTAGCCTCATATTGCAGGGGTGTTTTCTGGAGCCTTGAACCAAGTCTCAATTACTGCACAGATATTGATGTTCTCCATTTTTAGGAGTGCCTCGAGAGAGTGCATTTTGAGGTTTAGACTTCTAGCATTGAGTAGCATTACCTTCAGAGTTTTAATGCTTGTACCTGTTACAATGGTGGTTTTGTCCTTTGAACTTTGCCTAAAAAAGGCACTATAGGGGTGGCACGAGCCTAAGCCAGTAACCTGAATCCCAGGGGTGACAGGTGCAGACCATCTCTGGCAAACCATTGTGGTCTGTCGATCATGTCATCCCCAGGCAGACAAATACTGGATCCCCTTTGAATGACACCAAAAGCTTAGCCAATTGTTGAAGTCAATCATTTTGTCCTTATACTGTGCTATCATTCTGGGTGAAGGCAGGATGCTACTCAGGCCTAGAGTCATACCTACCTGGGCCACGTGATCCAAGAACTCTTCCATGTCTCTTTTCATGTAGTCCAGGGAGGTACGTTTCAAGTCATTCACTCCAACATGGGCAATGACAGAGTCATATTTGTACTTGTTGTGGAGTGACTTGAGTGCATGCATTATGTGGCGGATCCTGGCACCTGACAGGCAGCTGACTGTAATTTTCTCCTTGTTCAGCCTGGTGAGTGGGACATCAGTGTGCCTGACTATAGAGTCACCTATGACTAAAGTGTTGGGTATGTTGTCTTGCCTTAGGGACTGTTGTTGGGTGGCACACTGGTGTTGTGAGCTATGTGACACTTTGGTTGTGATTGGTGTTTGTTTGCGTTTCAGCTTCAGAGGTCCTTGTTGCTTGGGCAGGTTAATGTTAAGGGCCTCCACAAATGTGGGTTTAGTGTAGCTATGTGTGGGTGCTGGTGGTGTGTGTTTAGAAAGGCTATGTGTTGCTTGAGGTATAGTGTGGGTGTTAACCTTCTCCTCTTGACTGGTACAGAGAGCTTTGCTTCCAGTTTGGCTGTATAAGTGCATCTTGCAGGTTGTAGTATTGGGTGGTAGGAGGAGAGGGTTGTCTGTGTACATGAGGCAATTGCTGCATTGCCCTAGTATGCCCAGATTCACCAGGTGGACAGGAGAAATCACAGGAAGCTGACCCTTGGACATGCCCGGTTTGGTATTTTTTTTTTTTTTGTAAAGTACAAGAGCTGTTTTCCCGTACCTAAGCAAGGTATTTTGCAATTATAGGCTGTTTACTGCCTACGATTAATTTCTCCTTATTAACAAGGAGAGTTGAGTGCTTGTATCAATTTAAGACTTCCTAGTGCTTTCCAGCAGGTTTTAAAGCAAGTGCTAGTCACAGGGATGCTTAAAGGTAAGATGAAAAAAAAATGGTTTATTCTAAACACTGCCGTGTGCACTAGAGGAGTTAGATGTGAAAGTAGGTAACTTAAGTTTTACCTGTCTAAAAAGTTACGTTTTAGTGGAGAGTCACTATTTTTAAAACAGCAAGATAGATTGAAAGGGGTGGTCACTTTTGTATTTTGGTACTATGGAATACAGCAGGATGGCCAATAAATTTAAATAGTTGAAGGGAAGTGATTTCACAAAATGATAATTTTGTGCTTACTCACACAAGCCAGTAAAAACAGACACATAATCTCATATTGATTGTATTCTTGTAAAGCTAACCATTCATCTTTAGTTAAGTTGTATTTTTTATGCCTTTTGATATACCTGGCATAAACCTTACACATTTCCTCAAGTACAACGATTTAATAACAGTGCTAAAAACTTGCTCTTACATATAGGTTAATGTTGTCTATATTGGTATAACACCCATCTACCAATCCTCCCCCCAATTCACATATACTCATATCCATATCATCAAATGTGTGCAGCGCTAAATCATGCAATTCACTATATGAAAATTTACTTCTATCCCCATGAAAAACATTAACTTCCTCACTTAGATCAGAATGAAAATACACTTTAAGGTGGAATTTACACATAAAACAAAACAAGTTACTTTCCCTTTTGCTGAAGCACTTAAAAGAAGCCTTCCCAAACCTCCAACATCTCTGAAGCCACCTAACAGCCACACTGCTCTTCAGCAGTCACTAAAACACACATCAAAAGAAAATAAATAAATACCTGGTCCCCCAACAGCACAGTCCATCATGCAAGCATATACTTTACCTAATACTCCTGCTACTGGGGACTCAATTTTCCAGGCTAGACGAGGGGAAGAGAACAGTTAGTTGCCTATCTGCACATACTCAAGTCACTGAATCCCAGGTAGAAATAAGATGCTATCATAGTCCATGTGGGTGTAAATGATCTGAAACATACCTCCACGGATTATATGAAAAGAGACATAATGGATCTCTCAGAATGCATGTCACAGACAGGTATCAGTCTTGTACTGAACAACAGTCTGCCTTCACCAAGGATAATGCCACAGTACAAACAAAAATGATTGATTTTCATAATTGACTTAGTTTCTGAGTTTCAATTAATAAGAGAGCTCCTATAGCTATATATATGACAACCTAGTATTTATACTAGTACAAACCTAGCCAACAATCCCCTACACCCTATGTGTGTGAAGAAAGACCTAAACCATGTTCCCATCCCCAACCCCCCTGTACCCACATAAACAACTATACCAAATATTATTTTTTGTATAATTCTTCAAAAGATTAATGTTCTGTTAGAAGAAAACACTGATTTCACTGCAGAAAAAGTTCCTTTTTACTAGATTATATTTGATTTATGCAAACAACAGGGACCTCCAGGCAAAGGCAACTTCCCTTCAGAAATATCATTAATTTTGTCCCATTACTGATGTCTGTGCACACACCCTTCTTGTAAAATTATTTTAAGTGAGTAACTTTAGGCTTTGGGGGATTTTATGACATTAATAGAAGTAATGTGACAACCATATCACAGACAACCCATACTTATACGGGAATTTGAAAAATGTACTAAGAAATTTCTAGTGCTGGTTTTCTGTGCTTTCTAAGATGTACACAAATATTTTTTGTCTTCCTTAAATGTGTGACTCATTTAAATGAAAAATGCATCCTTGCTTTTAATTTTATATATTTATTCACACATGCCCACACACTCACATGCTTACACATGCACACATGTTCATATAGGTGGCATGGTGGCCAAATGTAATTCTTATGCTTTACATCTGCAGACTGTTTCATTCCTGCCTTTTGGTACTGTTTCTGTGGAGCTTTGCACATTCTGCCTTTGGCTGCATGAGTTTTGGCCAAGTACTATGGTGCTCTACCTTCAAAAACATACTGGTTTACTGACTACCAAAAACAGTCTGTCTATCTTGCATTTAATCTTGCCCTTGTGGTGTGTCTTGTGCCTAAAGAAATTTGATACAATTGCAAAAACTGCAGAAATTCTTCATTTATGCTTCAGAAGGCATACCAACTTGATGTACTGCCCCCAGATTTAAAAAAACTTTCTCACTGGAAATATGTGTCAGCTAGGGCTCTTCAGAACCAAGGCAAGTGGGTAAGTAAGTTAAATCCTGAAGGATCCTCTTTCAGGAGGAAATTTCCACTGCCTGATGTTCTTCATGTTTCACTGTTGCAGTCCTGACTATTGGAATTTTTTTGCCCAGAAAGCCCTCTGTCAGCCTGACTACCAGAGAAAAGTCTTTCTGGCTCCCAGGCTGGTGGACACCCAGACCGACATCAATAAACTCAGGTATAAAGGTAGCCAGCCTGCATCAGTACATCAGTCCTTTCTTGCCACAGAAGACCTGAAGCACTGAAACAGCATTTAAGTGCATCGGTCAGTTCACACCGGAGAGAAGTGTGACTGACAGATAAGTACCCCATTGGGGAACTTTCTCTTACCTTACTCATGTCAGATAAAATCAATAACTGTCTTCATTGTGGTAAGCAGATCCCACACAGAGACTTTCACTCCTTTTGTGTTACTTGCCTAGGCCCTGATTATGACATTACTAACTGTCACTTTTGTGTACATTTTAATACTAGAACTAACAGGCATTGGGCAGAATTTCTTGCAAAGTTTCTTAGCCAACAGTCACCATCATTTATGGCATCTGTTGGTCATACCAAATTTGATCAGCCTAAGTGAAAGAAAGATAAGAAACAAAGGTGTAGGTCTTCGGACAACAATCCATCTCCTCCTGACTCTCCTTCCAGGCTTGTAATCCTCGAACAAGGTGAGGTGCCTACACAGCTCCCTTCACTTCCAGTACCAGTGACTCAGGCCTCTGCCGAGATTTTTTCAGAGTCCAACACTCTATCGCTCCCATCCACTTGTAAGCTTTCGACAATGGCTCATCGGTTGGCTCCAGGACCACTCAGCAGGCCTTGGCTTCCAAAGAGACTGCACTTCTCAGACTCGGCAATGAGGCCTTGGACCACAACAGCTCAGGTGCATTTTCAGCATCCTCAAGAGACAAGCATGAGGGCACCGGACACTCCTAGACCTAACACCTTAGCTACTCCTAGGGGGGCTTCCTGTACCTAGGCCTGCAGGTATGACTTCTGGCTCAGCTCCACAGGCTTCACAGCAGGACCTTATCAGACTGACAGAAGATCTTCTTTCTCTTGTCTGGTGTAGACAAACTGTTGCCACTGGTAAAAGCAAGCATTTTCAATGAAAGGCTCAGGATTACCCACAGACTAAGAAGAGGGTTAGAGAGTTCCTGGACTTACAGAAACATAAGCTTTTGGCAATCCTTCCAATTCTGGAAGTAGTAGATGATGTTTTCCAGGAATCTTCTCTTAAGCCCGAATGCCTACCCCCCTGCCCCTCGAAAACCAGACAGGTTTTACAGTGTTCAAGAATCCCACAAATTTCTATACAAGAACCCTCCTGCTGACCCTCAAGTGATCACACCAGGACCTAAGGGAGCCAGAGCCAGTTCTTCAAGAAATCCTCTTCCAACAGATAATGAGAGCAGGGCCCTTGACAGGTTTGGCAAGAAAGTCTATACCTCTGTAACTCTGACTATGAGGGCTCTCAACTGCCAAATTCATATGATTAAGTACCAGATGATTATCCTTGACCAACGTAAACAGAAGGTGGCTGCCCTGGAGGACAAAAACCTTTACAAGGAACTGTCAGAGCTCTGTCATACTAGTGCACAGGTAGCTAAGCATTCTCTACACTGTGGATATGATGCCATGGAGGCATCTTGCAGAGCTGCCACTACTGGATCAGTGATTAGAAGACATGCTTGGCTCCGAGAACAAGCCCTTCAGGGATCATGTTAAATCTAATCAGTTAGATGCCCCCTCAAGACAAGAATGTTCTTTTTGGCCCAAAATCAGAGGAACTGCTTAAAAAGATGGAGTACACAGCCAAGTCTATGCAAATTGTGAAAGATTTCTTGCAGGTGCAACACCCATGTTCAGTAGAAACCTCCCTGCTAAGCACTGGTCCTTTTCCTCCTAACCTAGAAGTAGCCAGAGGAAACCTCGAAGGGCAAAACAAAGTAGGCAGAGGGAACTCCTGCAAAAAGGCAGACAGTGGACCTCGGAAACCTCAAGACAAGGGAGTTCTAGACCCCAAACCACTTCCAGGGACTGACAATGACTCAGCCACCCCTCCTCACCCCCCCCCCAAAGCTAGGAGGAACGCAGTCTCTTTAATATCGTGCCTGGATCCTAATTGCCTCAGACAAGTGGGTTCTAGACATTATTGCATACGGCTACAAGCTCACTTTCAAAGAGCAATTAAGACCTTCAGGTTTTACAGATGTCCCCCTAAATCAAATGACAGATACACTGGTTCAGATTCAAAATATTTGTGTGCAAGGAGCAGTAGAGCCAGTCCCTCCTCGTCAATAGGGAATATGATTCTATTCCAGAGTTTTTCCTGGTCCCCAGAAAAGAAGGTTCTTGGTGACCTATCCTGGACCTGTCAAACCTCAGCCAGTTTCTCTTGGTTCCCAAATTCAAAATGTTAACTCTTCAAAAGCTCCTTCCCATGCTGTCCCACAGGCCTTCATGGTCTCTCTAGACCTAAAGGATGCCTACCTTCACATTCCTACACAGCAATCCCATAGAAAGTTCCTTCACTTCAAGGCAGGATCCAGTCATTATCAATTTTCTGCTCTGCTTTTTGGCTTATTTACTGTGCCAAGAATGTTCACAAAGTGAAGGCACAGTAATAGCTTTCTGCAGGACCAAGGGAATACAAATCTCTCCCTACCTGGATGACTGTCAACAGATCCCTCCAAACTACTCCAGGATCACAAATTCACCCATAAACTCCTATCTTCTCTGGGGTTCACATTGACCCCCCCAGAAATCCATCACTTCACCAACCTAAGGGATCGTTTTCCTGGCTGGCCTCCTGGATACCACTCTCCAGAGGGTGTTCCTTCCCCCAGAAAAAGTGTCCTTCCTAACAGGTTACTTCCAAAGGATCAAAATGAAGGTTCAGATTTCATCAAGGGAATTCTTAAGAGCCCTGGGATACATGGCTTAATGCATCCTCATGGTTCCCCTTGCTGGACTGCACATGAGGAAGCTGCAGTGGTATGTCAGGAACTTATGGTGCCAGAACTCCCAACCACTAGAGGTAGAGATACCCCTCATATGTTGCCTCAAACTGGAGTTTGCATGGTGGGCACAAACTTGCACCTGCAACCCAGGCCTCCCCTTCATATTCAGTCCACAGGAACAGACCCTTACAACATATGCCTCAGAGACAGCCTGGAGGACTCACTTCCGCAGCCTACAAACCCAGGGGGAAGTTTGAAATCAACATCAGAAACAGGCACATCAATTGGAAAGAACTCATGTCTGTACAAAACGGACTAATAACCTTCAAAGAAAAATGGACTCCAGGTGTCCTGCTAATAAAGACAGACAATACCACAGTAATGTGGTACATCGAAAGACAGGGAGGAACACATTCCTACCCCCTGTGCCATCTATCAATGCAAATCTGGGAAACAGCACACTCTCTGGAACTGCATCTCATAGCACAATCCCTATGAGGAGTTCACAGTGTTCTAGCAGACCACCTAAGTAGAAATCGTATGGACCATCATGAGTGGCACCTGCACCTGGAGATTTTCCAGACCATAAACCAGTCCTGTGAAGTCCCTCAAATGGATCCCTTTGCATCTGATCAGAACCTGCAACATTCTGCACCAAGATCAAACAGGAGTTGACCTGAAAAACAGACACCTTTTCCTTCCCATGGACCCAACTATTCATTTATGCATTCCCCCCATACCCCTAATTCCTCAGGTCATGCCCAAGATAGGGAGGAGGGCCCAAGAGCAATACTGATAGCCCCAGGCTGGCCCTGAAAGCATTGGTACCCTCTCCTCCTCCAGCTTTCCAACCAGGCACAGTGGATTCTACCTCACAGGATGGACCCTACTCACTCAAAACGAGGGATGGGCTGTTCACCCCAACCTGCCAACTCTCAGCTTGGTAGCATGGGTGATCCCACAAAACCTACACAAGCTTCATCCTAAGTGAACAGGTGCTAGACATCCTCAGGGAGTCCAGAAGATCTAGCACTAGGAAATCTTACAAATACAAATCGAAAAGGTTCTCTATTTGGTGCAAAGGCCATCACCTAGAACCACAGTCAGTTCACATTACCAGCATCCTGGACTACCTGACTTCACTGCTAAATCAGGGACTTTCCTATTTTCAATTAGAATTCATGCTTCTGCCATTTCTGCATATGTGCCTTCACCCACTCCTATCTGTTACCACTCACTCTTATGACAATTTGTCAGGGAGGTCATACCCATTAGGCCTCCCAGAAGGAAGCCTCTGCCTCCACGAGACCTAAATTTTCTTTTAGAAAAATTAATTTTGCCTCCCTTTGAACCAACAGTACCCGCTGACTTCAAGTTTCTGACTTGGAAAACAACTATACTACTAGCTATCAGCTCAGCTAGGAGGGTTTCTGGACTGCATGCCCTCATGACAGTGGAACCCTTTCTTATTTTTTACAAGAATAGGATTTCTCTTAGGACCCACCCTTCCTTCATGCCCAAGGTAATCTCTGACACTGCCCTGAATCAACCAACCTTCTTCCCCAACCATCAAGATAAAAGAGAGAGAATTATTCATTCCTTGGATGTTCACAGGCTGCTATGCTTTTACCTGGATACGACAAAAGCTTTGAGAAAAACTGAGCAGCTTTCATTACCTTTGCCCCTGGTGCAGAAGGCAAACCAGCTTCCAAGAAAACTGTTTCCAACTAGATCTCCCATTTCATCTCCTTTTGTTATAGCTTTCATGGCAAAGTACCCCCACTTGCAATTAAATCCCAGTCCACCAGGGCTATTGCTACTTCTGCTGCCTTTATCAAGAGGGTTCCCACCAAGGACATTTTAAAGGCAGCCACCTGGTCCTTAGTGCATACCTTCAGCAAACACTACCATTTAGCATCCTTCTCCAAGTCTAGAGCAGGGTTTGCCACTGCTATCCTGCAGGGCATCCTTTCTTTGCCCTAGCATCCTTCCACCCTCTCCTCTGCTTTGGGAGTCTTCACAATAGTCAGGACTGCAACAGTGAATCATGAAGAACATAGTAGAGTTGTGTACACTTACCATAAATGTAAATGTTTGAATGTATTCACTGTTGCAGTCTTCTTTCCCACTCTCCTACCCCCTTCACCTACTAATAAGTCCAACACAGCCAAGGGACCCTTGGTTGGCCTCTCCTCCTCTTCCAGGCTATCCTTTGGGATAACTACAGTCTCACCAGGGTGCTTCCTATTTGGGGGCCAATAAAAGACTGGTGTTCTGACGCAAGCTGGCTACCTTTATACCTGAGCGTACTGGCATTGGTCTGGGCTTCTGCCAGCCTGGGAGCTGGAAAGACTTTTCTCTGGTAGTCTGGCCAACCAAGGGATTTCAGGCCAGGAAATCCCAATAGTCAGGAATGCAACAGTGAATACACTCGAACATTTACATTTATGGTAAGTGTACACAACTGTACATTCTTACACCCATGACAAATTCAAAGGAGTAAGTACCTCATACTGATGCTGAAACTGATGGGAGAAAATTACCTGGAGAATGGTAACAGCAGATTCTTCAGACTTACCCCCAGGGCAAATGGTACACCAGGACATATGCACTGTAATATTACAGAAGCATTCTAGTCCTTGCTTACAAACTGAGATGTAAGACGCAGGGAAGACAAGGTTATATGAGATTGTATGTGATGCATGCAAATCAGGTGTACTTTGCAAAATTATCTGTGATTCAGACATTCAGTATCCGCAGAGTTAGTAGAACGTAAGCCATGGATACAAGCTTTCAAATCTTGTCTATGATTTTCAGATACCTCTACTTCTGCACAGCAGTATACTGTCTATTAAGTCACTGAGCTTTAGTTTTTATTTATTGATTTTTTTTTTTAATTTTATTCACCTTGCATATCCCAATGAGCATATCCACTGTTCCCCAGACACTGGGGAAATTCTCCTGCTTTTTATAAGGCTGTTTCCTTTTCCAGATATGATTCTGACATGACTGCTAGCTATGGGTCTTAAACAAAGTGTGATGATAAATAAAGGAAACAAATTTGAATTCACTAACTAATGTGGTAAAAGAGCCAATGCTAAGCATTTCCAGTATAAGCAGAAACACAGAAAGTAATAAACTAGCCATCAGTAGCAAACCAGATAAAGTGGGTGTCTGGTTAAAACAGCCAGGAATTTAGGATGGAGGATAAAGTAAGTGATTCCTGGCTTCTTGATCCTGACAGAATGAAAACTGTCATGATATGGGATACTGTAGAAGAAGCATACAATCATAATCTAAACCAACAATAGCTGAAGTATCGGATGTTGTAGATGACATAACTGGAGATGAGACCATTAGAAAATGGGAGGAGCAAATTAAATAGAAATAAATTGAATTTGTGGGCACGATACATAAAGAATAATGTGGACGAGGAGGAGTGAAATGTAAAGGAAGGCAATAAATGACCAATGCTTGAGTAAATAAAAAGTATTAAAGAGAAAACACATGCATACTACATGAAAATAGTGGAATCATTTTCATTTGTATTACAGTATGTATAAACATCACTTTAAAAAATGTCATGTTTAACAAATATGTTTTTAAAAAACAATAGTAATTAACAAACATATGTCCAGTTATATTTATCCCCAACCTGGGGAAATTAGCTTCATTGATTATGGGGGTGCTCTGCAAGCACTGAAATCCTTCTTCAGAGACCCTTCTCTTTGCCACTAATGTACTTTATGATCCCCATAGTAGCTGGGACTCCATAATCCTGACATTGTTGTTGTTTGGCATCTGTACTGTGGAGACTTCCTGGATAGCAGCATTGAGTTCTCATCTTCTTCTCTCTCCTTCACTGTTAAAGAGAGTCTACTTGGATATCAGGGTCCTTTTGAAGCTCACTGCCATACATTAAGAGGTTCATACTCAAAAGCTGAGACCTCCCTACCAGTAGGAATTATTCATGGAAATAGATTGAGCCCAATGTCCTGGAGGTAGTTTCTACATCCTAATCAATGCAGTATTGTGAGATGGAGGAGGTAGGTTATGGTGTTTCTTAAACCTTTTGCATTTTTTCAGGCATTTCACTTATATTTGGGGGAGGGGGTCCTAGTTTTTCACCTGAGAGCATGGAACTTATTCTGACCTATTTGGAAGGTGTGGTGCTTCAGGGTTATGGTCCAGGCCAGTTCACTGCCAATATTTTGTGTACATGGACCTATCAGAACCACCTGTCACTATCATTCTTCCATGCTTCCCACCCTGAAGTAAGCATCTCAGAGAAGATCCCATCACATCTCCCAGATTAGTGTCATGTACCCTATTGTCCCTGAATGTATCTGTTTCTGTGGCAGCCCAAAGCTAGGTCAGATAGCTGAAGTACTTCAGCAGTGTAACACAGCAACTCTTGAGGGCTATATCACTTATTAATAAAATCCTTCAGTATTTGCACAGCGTACTGTTGGCTTCAGATGTCACAGTAAGCCACCTACCATGTGCTCAGAAAGATAAAGTCTGCTATTGTAAGTGATGTATAATGTTTAATACTGGGAGTGTGCCAGTATGGTTTGTGATGTAAAATGCTTGCAACTGGGATTGTGCTGATGTCCTTCGTGGTTCACTGTTGCAGTCATGACTGTAGGGTTCTTCCTGCCAGCAGCAGCCCTCGATCGGCCAGAATCCCAAAGTCTGGATTGGGCGTCAGATGAGGTCGCTTTTATCCTGACGTCAATGCGCCAGGAAGTATAAAGACCTCAGCCGATGCCATTACCCCGGTCTTTCTTGCCGCACAGTGCCCTGAGCAGTTCGCTGATGCCGGTCGGCCTACTCCTGTCTGTTTTTGAATTTACTTCCAGGATTTTTTGTTTTATATGATAAATACCCCATTGGGGAGGTCTTTTTCTTTCTCCAGTCAGATGTCAGAAAAAGTTAATAATTGTATTTCTTGTGGGAAACAAATACCTCATAGGGATTTTTACTCATATTGTATTCCCTGCCTGGGGCCTGACCACGACGTTGCTAATTGTGGGTTTTGTGCTAGATTTAATCAGCGTACTATTAGGTGTAGATACAACTTTGCCTTCTACTATTTTGGTAAAAGGTTTAATTATAACATGTCTTCGGATTCTTTTTCTGCTTCTGGTGTGTGTAAGAGGAACAAAGATAAAGACAGGCCTCCGAGGTCCAAAGCAGAGGATATTACTCAGTTATTGCCAGTTGCTGGTTCATCGGTCGTCAGTGAGGTGCCTTTGCAGCCTCTGTCATCCGCCTCTTTTGAACCAACTGCCTGTATCAACTCTGGTGTGGAGCTGATGGGGCCTTCAGAATTGCCAGGGAATGGACCTTCGGATAATACTCCCTCAGTTGGGTCCAGAACCGGTAGGCAGGTACCGGCTTCTGAGGGATTTTTCCGGCCTTCACAGCTTCATGTAAATATGGATTCAGTTTTGCATTCTAAGACAATGACTAAGGCTCCAGCTAGAAAGAAATGACAAGCACAGACACCTTTTGATCAGAGTCCTAGGCCTCAAAGGCAGATGCTTAGGATGGCTGAAGATTTGTTATCTATGATCAGGGGTTCTCATCCCCCTCCTGACAAAAAGCCTAGATTACAGTCCGATTATGATTCTTCAGACCAAATTTCTGTTTCTTCTGCTTCTTCCCTTGAGCAGGATCATTCCTTTCCTCCTTATGAGGATTCTGATGCTGAAGATTCCTTTCCATCAGCCTCTCCTCCTGAGGATTATTCTTTTGGTAAAACTTTGCATGATATGAGGGAGCATTTTCACTGGGAAGGGCAGGAATTCTCTGAAACCAAGAAAAGGCTCAGGGATTTTCTTCTTTTCCCTCAGCATAAGCCTCTTGCTATTCTCCCTGTCTTGGACATTGTAGATGATGTTTTTTCAGAAGCTTCCCTCTCTCCTGATTCTTTTCCCCCTGCTCCGGTCAAACCAGATAGGTATTATAGGGTTCCAGATTCTCACAAGTTTCTTTTTAAGAATCTTTCACCTGATCCGGAAACAATTTCTCAGGGCCCTAAGGGTGTTAAAGCGGCCTCTGATAAACATCCTATTCCCTCTGACCGAGAGTCCAGGGCTTTGGAAAGATGGGGTAAAAAAGTTTATACTTCTGCTACATTGTCTATTAGAGCTTTGAACTGTCAATTTGATATGCTAAAGTATCAGCAATATCGTTTGTCTGTATTTAAACAAAAGATGTCAGCTGTTTCTATTGGTGCGGATGATAAGGAGTTACAGGATTTATTGCATGCTATTGAACAAGTGGGTAAACATACCCTGCATTGTGGTTTTGATTCTTTGGAAGCTTCTTGTAGGGCTGCAACAACTGGCGCAGTTATTAGAAGACATGCTTGGTTAAAGGAACAAAGCTTGCCGGATCAGGTTAAAGCCAAACTTTTGGATGCCCCTTTGCAGCACGATGTTTTGTTTGGGGCCAAAGCTGAAGAGGTATTAAAGAAAATGGAGGACAAAGCCAAATTTATGCAGACGGTTAAGGATTTTCTACAGGTGCAACCTCCTAGATTTAGCAGGCACTGGCCAGCTAAACCTTGGTCCTTTCCAAGCTCGGACAGGCCTCAGAGAAGCAAATTTAGGCATTCCAGAGGTAGGGGACAGGCACAAACCCTTTTTAGGAATAGGCAGTAGACTGCCCCCTCTCCCATAGGAGGTGAAGATAAGTCTCAAGCCTACCGGAAACAGTCTTTATGACTCTCCCTTTCTGGTTCCAGGGGCTCCTCTCCTGGAAGCACCTTTGGGAGGAAGGATTTCTCTTTTTTATCAAAATTGGGGCCGCATAACCCGGGACAAATGGGTTCTGGACATAGTCTCAAGAGGTTACAGATTTCATTTCCACAACTTGCCAAAACCGAACGGTTGGCCAGATCTGCCAAATCATCAATGGGCAGAGGCACAACTGCAGGTTCAGTCCCTCTTAGCTATGAGGGCCATAGAATTGGTACCAAATTTAGAAATAGGGCAAGGTTTTTATTCAAGACTTTTCCTGGTTCCCAGGAAGGAAAATTCATGGAGACTAATCCTGGACCTTTCCATACTAAACACCTTCCTAGATGTACCAAAATTCAAGATGCTCACTCTGCAGCAGCTGCTGCCTATGTTGGGCAAGAACGCTTGGATGGTGACTCTGGACTTAAAGGAAGCTTACCTGCATATTCCTATAAGGCAAGAGTGCAAAAGGTATCTGAGATTCAAAGCGGGCTCGAAGCATTACCAGTTTTCTGTGCTGCCCTTTGGCTTATCTACTGTGCCCAGGGTCTTTACAAAGTGCCTGGCACCAGTAATGGCATTTTGCAGACAGAAGGGGATTCATATATACCCTTATTTGGACGACTGTGTTATTCAAGCGGACAACAAAGACACTCTACTTCAGCATCTAGCTTTTGTGCAGCATCTTCTACAGTACCTCGGATTCACAGTGAATCTAAAGAAATCAAATCTGGTGCCCACACAACAAATTACTTTCCTGGATGCTCTTCTGAGTACTACAACCCAGATGGCTTCCTTGACACCAGACAAAAAAGCGCAACTGGCTTCTTCTTTCCAACACCTGGCTTCAATGAAACAGCTAACTGCAAGAAAGGTTCTGCAGGCTTTAGGTTACATGGCTTCCTGCATTCTGCTAATACCATATGCAAGACTGCATATGAGGAAACTACCGTGGTACCTCAAGAGTGTGTGGTCTCAGCATTACCACAGTTTGGAAACAGTGATCACGATTTTGCCTTGTCTACAGCAAGAGTTTCTTTGGTGGGCCGAAGCCTGTCTCCAGAACAAGGGGAGGCCTTTTTGTCCTCCACCAACCAACAAGTTCTGACAACGGATGCTTCAGATTATGCCTGGGGAGCCCACATGCAGGGGAGATGCCTTCAGGGTGTTTGGACAAAGGAGCAAATTCACCTGCACATTAATTTGAAGGAGATGCTCGCTGTACAGAATGCTCTGATAGCCTTCAGGGACTTTCTTCTACCAGGGCAATTGTTGATAAAGACAGACAACACTACAGTGATGTGGTACATAAACAAGCAGGGGGGCTCTCACTCTTACCCCCTGTGCAGGTTATCCATGGCTCTGTGGTACACTGCACTGACCTGCAGAGTCCACTTACAGGCACAATTCCTGCTAGGAAAAGACAACACTCTGGCAGACACATTGAGCAGGACACTTTCAGATCCACACGAATGGATGTTGGATGTTCAGATTTTCAGGATGATAGTACAGGCATGGGGATGTCCAGACATAGACCTTTTTGCATCCCCTCAGAATCATCAACTTCCAACATTCTGCACCAGGACCTACCACAAACTAGCATGGCAAGTGGATGACCTCTCATTCAGTTGGAAACACCTCACAGTATATGCTTTTCCTCCTTTTCCTCTTCTGCCTCAGGTACTTCTGAAGACAAAACAGGACAGACCGCGAATGATTTTACTGGCTCCCAATTGGCCTCAACAATTCTGGTATTCCACTCTGATGAACCTAGTTCAGGAGCCTCCCTGGATTCTGCCTCAAATCCCTCATCTACTGTCTCAACAGGACAGCCGGATCCTGCACAGTCATGTCAAAACTGAATCTAGCTGCCTGGCAGATCCAGGGTCTGTAAACACCTCTACTCTTTCCAAACAGGTAATGGATGTAATCCTTGAAGCTAGACGGCCCAGCACTAGGAAATCTTATGCAGGTAAATGGAAAAGATTTTGCTCCTGGAATCAAGTCCAAGGTGGTGATTCTAATGTTCCGAACATTCCTCTGATTTTAAAGTATCTGGCAGAGTTGTTACATACGGGCCTATCTTTTTCATCTATTAAGCTTCATGCTTCTGCTATTTCTGCACATTACAATACGGATCCTCCGATTTTTTCTCATCCATTACTTAAACAATTTCTTAGAGGGGCTAAGAATGTTCGGCCCCCTATAAGAGCACCTGTTCCCACTTGGGATCTTAACTATGTTTTGGAAAAATTAACCTTGTCTCCTTTTGAACCTGCAGTTTCCACGGATTTAAAATGTTTGTCTTGGAAAACTGCTTTTCTTTTATCTATAACCTCTGCTAGAAGAATTTCAGAATTGCAAGCACTCATGGCTGTGGAACCCTTCATTATTTTTCATCAGGACAGGGTATCCCTAAGGACTAATCCCACCTTTATGCCTAAGGTGGTTTCGGCAGTGGCCTTGAATCAGACTATTCATTTGCCTACTTTTTATCCTAATCCTCAAAGTGAGGAAGAAAGTCTTTTGCACTCTTTGGACATGCACAGGCAGCTTCGTTTGTACCTGGACAGGACCAAGATATTCAGGAAGTCTGACCAATTGTTTGTCGCTTATGTTCCTACTGTTCTAGGGAAAGCAATCACTAAGCAAACTATTTCTAAGTGGATTGCCCACTGCATCAAGTTCTGTTACTCTTTTCATGGCAATCCAGTTCCTGTTAATATTAGGACTCATTCTACCCAGGCTACTGCTACTTCAGCAGCCTTTCTTTGTGGGGTTCCTACCAAGGATATTTTAGAGGCTGCTACTTGGAGTTCTATGCATACTTTTTCTAAGCATTACAACCTCCCTCTCTATTCTAAATCTAGGGCCGGTTTTGCTTCTGCGGTGTTTTGCAAACTTTTGTGGCCGCTCCTTCTGTTTCTCCTCCAGCCACCCTTTCTTAGCTTTGGGACTCAACCCTACAGTCATGACTGCAACAGTGAACCACGAAGGACATAGTACAGTTGTGTACTCTTACCATTCATGTAGATGTTCGAGTGTGTTCACTGTTGCAGTCTGAGTTACTCTCCCTCCTACCCCCTCTTTTGTTTTTTCTTTGAGTATTGTCTGTTATGCGGTATTTTGGCTGCTGAGGTTTTGGGCACCTGACATCTGGGGCAAGAAAAACTGGGGTAATGGCATCGGCTGAGGTCTTTAACCTTCCTGGCGCAATGACATCAGGATAAAAGCGACCTCAGCTGATGCCCAATCCAGACTTTGGGATTCTGGCCGATCGAGGGCTGCTGCTGGCAGGAAGAACCCTACAGTCATGAGTGCAACAGTGAACACACTCGAACATCTACATTTATGGTAAGAGTACACAACTGTACTGTGTAGTTTGTTTTCATTTACATAAACATATGATTGCTTATGTCTTAAGTGATGGTTTAATAAAGATGTTTCTTGTTTTAAAAAGGGGCAGTAATTGAATAATTTATGTAATGTTGCTTAGGTTGTATGACATATGTGAAGCATAATATTTGTTAATTTTAATTTGTTAATACAGTTTGCTTGCTTTTATATGAATGTAAATGTACCGATGTTACAAGTGATAGTTCAATAAAGGTGTTAAAAAAAAAAGATAAAGTCTGCTTGGAGGGTTTACCAGTAAGAATGAAGTAAGGGTGCATAAATTAGGCAAGAGGAAGCTGGACTTTAAACCAGAAAATTAGCAAAGGAGACAAGGTATTGGGAGCAAATGACTAGGAAGACGATGAGAAAAGCAGAAGTTGAGCCTGCTGTGTAGAGACTGCGTTACATAACAGGTGCTAATTACAGAATATAGGCAATGATCAAGGGATAGGGGAGGGCTTTATGGCAGTGTTTTAGTTGAGTGGAGAACAGGAGCTGTTATTTAAAAAGAGATAATTAGTACAGCATATAACATATTGCATGATAACTGTAAGAATCAATCAGAGGAGATTAGAAAAGGTCAGGAAGAAAGACTAGAACTGTAATTTACCAAGGAACAATGGAAAGTCATTAGTATACCTTTCAAGTACTCACCAAAGTCCAGCAGGCTTAGATTTTTTGCATGGAAGCATTTGCATATTTGAATATGTACCCCAAACAAACATCAGTGAATTTTTTTCTCAGGTAGATAACAAATGTTGGTGATGTTATGGGAAAGAGAAAGGTTATTACATGTTCTGGGCATGTTCTGGACTGCTAAGAGGTTCATAGGTTCATAACTGATCACTAGGCTAATGACAAAAATGCCTTTACAAGCCTAGCCAATAATACCCAGGATATGACAATGTTATGTCTTAATTCCCCAAATATCGGATGGGGTAGTATCAGGGTAGTGGATCTTTGGGTGTTGAAGCCCTGATTCATTTTATAGGCTGCCTATGTCCATAAGGGACATGGGCCATATCCTGGGAGTGAATTTATAGTTCTCCATCCATAAATGTGACCAGTGTTTGGCATTTAAGGCTTTCTCCAACCCAATACAAATGACTTACTATACATTAGCAAGTCAAATGCCATCAGAAAAACTCAGTCTAGGGATGTAAACCTCTTCAACAACACTAAAACACAATTTGGAGGGACAGGTATATTTTTCAATGGATACCACTGCTCTGGAACAGTCTCCCCATTCAAATAAAACAAAGTTTATCCCTGTTGATGTTCAAGTGCAACTTAGATCTATGGATGGGAAACTGAAAATTTACCCCTGTACTACTAATGGGCAGAGGGTGCTTCTAAATGCCTTGTCCTATGCATGGGTCTCCTCCACTAATCTATAGTATGATCCCAGTTATTTTCATTATGGGTAATACATAATTATCAACCATGGGATGGGTAACACAAATCTATACCAAATGGGATAGGTTATTTTAAACACAAAAAGGGAATTTGGCTAGGCTTAAAATGGCCCACAAGGGCAATTAGCCTAGTACTTATCTATGAACCTATGATGTTATCCTACAAAACATTATGCAATTGTGATTTAAGATATCTAATAGAAAATATCAGTGGCATCCAAAATATCACTAATGTAGTCAGGCAGGACATTTGTCCAAGATCTGTGTGATAATGAAATTCAAAAGGTATCTAAAACTTGTGTTAATAAATAAATATGATCATTGCTGGCTATGGATGTCTGAGAGTTGGATCACTGCAGTTGTAAAAACTGCATCAAAACTAAGCATATGGGATTTGGGAGGCATAAAATGAATGGTGAATATTTTATACAGCACACAGTAATTGAAACTGTGGATACATGTAAGTACCTGGGCATAAGGACAGATCCTAATCTGAGTTTTCTGTTCATATCAACCAATTGATTAATAATAGTTATAACTCTATAAGCTATATAAAAACATTTATAAAGTCTAGGATATCAGAAATGATCAGAAATTATGAAATCATTGTTTCAAAGTTACATTAGACCCAAGCTAGAATATGGATATGTACAAGTTACAAGAAAACTAGCATGAGTACATTGGGAAGAGTACAATGCATTCAGCAAGTGCATCCATAAATATGAACGTTTACGTTATTGTGAAAGATTAAAATATCTAAACATGTACATTGTTTGATATAGATATTTAAGAAAATACCTTATTTTTAGGTATGTAGGACACACCTAAAACGTGGCTTTTCAGCGCTTCTGTGGATCCCTAGTGATATCTGCATTGCTTACTGTACTTATTTCCTTGTTGCACTTGAAAGAAAGTTACTGTTTGTCATTTTTGCATTTAAGTTACCTGTAATACATTGCATTTAAGTTACCTGGCACTTGCTCACTAAAGCAATTATATAAGTCAGCACTAAAAAATTAAAAGCACTACACCCTCACAAACTCCCCTTGAGTACCTTGTTCCCCATTGGCCCTTTTTTTTCAATTACAAAGGAATTCCCAATACTATTCTAGCATGTCCAAAGGTCAGTTGTCAATCTCCTCTCCAGTCCAGCTGGTGAATCTGGGAATCTTAAGGCAATGTTGCAACTGCCTCATGTACACAGACAACCCTCTCCTCCTCCCAACAAATTCCAACACATGTGAGAGATGCAACCATATAGCCAAACTGGAGGCTAAGCTCTCTCAACTCAGTACTAGCGTAACCAGTCAGGAGGAGAAGGAAACCACAATCACTACAATTCCAGTCTCACATAGACCTACCACGACAGCAAACCAAACACATAAACACACAAAAACATACTCGGAGGCTGTAAATAAAAATCTGCCTAAGCAGCAGAGACCTCCAAAGCAGACACCCAAGCAACCGTTACCCCAAAACAAAACACGTGCAACACATAGCTCACAAAGCCAGTGTGCTGAACAGTCACAGCCCTTAAGGCTAAACAACACACCTGATACACTTGTAATAGGTGACTCTATCGTCAGGCACACTGACGTCCCACTCACCAGGCTGAACATGGAGAAGGTCACGGTGAGCTGCCTGTCGGGCGCTAGGATCTGCCACATAACACAAGCACTCAGGTCACTCCAAGGCAAGTACAAATATGACTCCGTCATTGTCCATGCTGGTGTGAATGACCTGAGACATACCTCCCTGGACTACATGAAAAGAGACATAGAGGAGCTCTCTGAGCATGTAGCCCAGGCCGGCATAGCCCTGACCTTGAGTAGCATCTTACCCTCACCAAGAATGATGCCGCAATATGAAGACAAGATGATCAATTTCAACAATTGGCTTAAGTATTAGTGTCATTCAAAGGGGATCCAATGCCAGTCAGCCTGGGATGACATGCTCGACAAGCCACGATGCTTCGCTAGGGACAACTTGCACCGGTAACCCCTGGGCTTTCGGATATTGGCAAAGGCTCTTGCTACCCCCATAGTGCCTTTTTTAGGCAAGGCTCAAAAGACAAACCCACCTCCATAGGTATCACAAAGGATAAGAAACTAAGAGTAATGCTACTCAACGCCAGAAGTCTAAACCTCAAGATGCACGCACTCAAAACTCTCCTTAGCATGGAGAACATCGATATCTGTGCAGTAACAGAAACCTGGTTCAAGGCTCCCGAGAGCACCCCAGCACTACCATGCTTTTCGGCCCCAAAACTTGGACCGAACCACAAAAGGAGGGGGAGTATCAATATTCGTCAAAGATACCCACACCTCCAGGTTGGTGGCACAGCATCAGAGACTATCCATGTGCAACTAACAGTGGGTAAAACTGCCTTCCAGTTTATAGCCTGCTACAGACCACCCTCCCAAACCCAGGAACCCCACTCGGCCTTCCTGAGAACACTGGAAAATATGAAGGACTCTCCAAACACCATTATATTGGGCGACTTCAACTACCCAAACATAGACTGGGAGCATTACTCTAACTCCAACACCCTAGCCCAAAGGTTCCTAGAATTTATAAACTCAAATGCTATGGAACAACTTGTTACCACTCCCACAAGAGGGGAAAACATACTGGACCTGATCATCCCAACATGGGGACTCTATGCTCCAGACCAGAAGTGTATCCCTCACTGGTAAGATCAGCCCATAAACTAATCTCACTGGATATTCACATCCCGACCCCACTCCCTGCCCAGAAAACCACAGTGAAAAACTTCTCTAAAGCAAATTTCACACTCCTCAAAACCGAGGTGGAATCCTTCAAAGCCCCCGGGCCTGTGGAAAATACAGCCCAGACCACAGAATCCTTTATAAACGCATTCTATGAACACCTTCAGGAATGCATGGATCATGCAATCCCAAATAAAACCAAGACCCAATCCTCCAAAGGCAGACATCCTGTCTGGTGGACCCCAGCCATAAACAAACTATACAATAGAAGGAGGAAGCTACCACATGATAGAGCAAAATCCCAAAAAGGGAAGGCATCTCTGATCAGTATTAGCAAAAAACTACGGGCACTTATAAAATCGTCTAAGGCCAGCTTCGAGAGAAAAATTGCACAGGACACTAAGGATAATCACAAGGCTTTCTTTAGTTATGTTAGGAACCTGGGTGGGAATTCCCAGATATGCTCAGAATTAGTCCAAAATGACAAAAAATACACTGAACCCACAGACATTGCCAACATCCTAGCTGACAGGTTCAGTGCAAACTTCTCCCCACCAAAAGGGCAAATATCTATCCCAGCAGAGTGATGCCCCCCTGACATCTCAGATGCTCAGGTAAGAGCCGCCCTCTCCAAAGCAAAAAACACAGCATCAATGGGACCAGACGGTGTCCCGGGCTGTGTCCTACATGTACTCCAAGAAGAGCTAAACCGAAACATAAAACTACTGTTCAATCTCAGCCTTACTACAGGATATGTACCCAAAGAGTGGCGTACAGTAACAGTGGTCCCTCTCCACAAAGGTGGTGCCTCAATGGATCCTGGAAACTATCGCCCCATAAGCCTGACTAGCTTGGTCTGCAAAGCTATAGAAAGGATCATCATGGACCTCATAAATAAAGATATTGGGGACCTACAGACACTGGATCCTACCCAGTTCGGCTTTGTTAAGGGCATATCCTGCCTCTTAAACCTGGTCGATGTCTTTGAAACAGTCACCAAGGCCATTGACGAGGGGAAGGTGGTCCACACAGCCTATCTGGACCTCGCAAAAGCCTTCGATACAGTACCCCACTCGGGCATTATAGATAAGATCACCAGCTTAAATATAAACCCCTATGTCACTAGATGGGTTACAAACTGGCTCAAGGACAGAACCCACATGGTTAGAATTGCTGGAGCCATGTCAGACTCCAAACCAGTTACAAGTGGCGTCCCACAAGGCTCAGTCCTGGGACCTCTCTTGTTCGGTATATATTTCTCGGAGGTACAGGCCAACACGGAAGGACTGTGGCTAACCAAGTTCGCAGATGACTGCATACTGGGCGCCATAATCGACTCTCCAGCCGACACAAGCATCCTCCAAAAGGGCCTCATAGAAACAGACAACTGGTGCCAGAGCCATGGCCTCAAGCTAAACGCCAAAAAGTGTATGGTCATCCCTTTTGGCAAAAACAAAGTGCCCACAAGTTACCACATAGGTGGTAATCCATTAAGTACAGAAGAAGTAATTAGGGACCTGGGGACCCAAGTTGATAGCAATCTCTCATTTGACAACCACGTGGTCAAAGTGGTTAGAAAAACATTTTATATAGCCCACCTAATCATGAAGGAATTCACATCTAGGTCAGGGGAGGTCATCGTGCCTCTTTACTCATTCCTCATCAGGCCCATAATTGAGTACAATGCCCCTTTTGAGATGTACCTTACCATTCACCTGCAGCAACTGGAAAGACCCCAAATGTACCTCACCAAGAGGATCAAAGGGCTCAAACAGATGCCATATGCTGCCCGGTTAAAGAAACTCCAGCTCTACTCAGTAGCATACCGCCTGCTCAGAGGCGATCTGTGCCTGACGTATAAAGCCATGTCCAACCCGGAATTAATGGACATACTGCACCTCAGAAAATCCAAATTCCATCGAGCTACGCGCTCGAGAGACTTGAACCTCAGCACTGAAATAAATAGGACATGCTGGAAGGACAGATTCATAACCCAGAGGCTCCCTTCACTCTGGAATAAAATCCCAGTCCAGGTTAGGCAGAGTCTCTCATTGACTCTCTTCAAGAGGAATCTTGATGAGTGGATGGGAGATCGTAGGTTTACCCCGGGTATCACTTCTGTGTCACTGTTAGACAAAGGCACAGTATACTAACCTCGAAAAAGGGCATAGCAAAATTAATTTAAAATGGGTGGCGAAAGCCAAAAACACTCTGGCTAGGCTTATAAATGCCCTAGGGTAGATAGCCTAGTATGAATCTATGAACCTATGAACCTATTTAGAGACAACCACCTCCAGGAATGATTTGGATTTTCAATGAGTATTAAAGAAGCAACAGATAAGCTATGTAGGAGATGCTGTAAAGGAAGTATAGGCCTCCTCAAAATTTAATTATTGTGTAGATCTGCATTGGGACTGCATACTTACCTGCTGACCTCATCAAATCCAAATATAGTGAAACTTTTAAAACACAAGGAGAGGACGTCTAAGATGAACTCTCTGCTTAGAATCGCAGACGCATTCTGATGTCAAGCAAGAATGGAAATCAACCCAGATGTAGACAAAAATCTGACAGCAAGTGAATGTGCCAAAAAGTAAAAGAAAAAATGTAAGGAGAAGGAGCAGACAAGAGGTAAAGAAATGTGGAAAAGATAGGGGACAAGTACAGAAATTTCCTGGAGGAACATTATGTTGCTCAGAATTTGTTGTTGGAATGATTAAGGAGAGGTGAGTTGAAACCAAAAGATAAAGGGTTAATAATGGCAGCCCAGAAGAGCAGACAATGTACATGTTGGTTTATAAAGTCCAGTAAATATGTGGGAGAAGCAGACAAATGTAGGTTCTGTAAAAAAGGATTGGAAACAATCACACACCATGTTGCTAGGTGTGATATAGTCATGGCAAAGGGCCTCTACACTGAAAGGCACAATAATCTGGCAAGACTGTTGCACTGGGGATTGTGCCAACACTGCAATATAAAGGTAATTGAGAAGCAATGGAAACATGAACTAGAAACATCAAATTATTGGTGGACTTAATGGAATTGGTGATAACCAATTTTTTTTTTGTTTATTTGAGGGGGGGATACTTTTGGCAGCTCACTGGAGTTACCATTGGGGCAGCTTGTGCCCCCTTTTATGTGAGTATGATCATGTGGAGATAGAAAACCACTTATGTCTTGCATACCTCTTTTTCTAGTCTCTGAACCACATATTTTCATTATCTTAATGATATATGTATTTTTGGATTGGAGACTACAAGACACATGATATGTTTATTGCATTTATTACTGATTCCACAGATTTTTTTCCATTTCACTAGTAATCATTCAGAGAATAATGTGAACAACATTAGAGATTTATTGTAGTATTACTCTATTTCATTTACAAAAGATAACAGAATAACATGCCCTGAACAAAAAGACACATGAAACTCTACTGCATGGCATTATTGACTGATTATAATCCTCCAGAATTTACCAAAATATGAAAATATCAGGGATGTTCTGCAAAATCAGGGACAGCTGAAAGAGATGGAAACATTCTGTGGAATTAGGGATAGTTGTGAAGTGCTCTGTTTGCCTTGAAAATGTGTCCACTGGTCATATCTGGTTGCCTGTTAGGATTAAAAAAAAAATCATGCTGTCACAGGCTACTGTTTTCCACATCAGATACCTACTTATATTCTCCACTGAACATTGATGGACCTTTTTGACATCAAGGAGTAAAAAGTCAGCATGTCATCCATAGAATGCCAGTGACTTCAATCCTCAATGATTTCCAAAAAAAAACACTTTTATGGCAAACAGAAGAAAAATGAGGAAAAAAATCTGGATATTCCTTGAAATTCTGGACAACTGAGAGGTATGCAACTAAGCTGACAGCACACTGATGCAAAGACATAATGGCTAAGGTTTTAGATTATAATCAGCACTAGTATGGTTGAAGTAGACTCATTTTATTTTATGTTCCATGATATATTTAATGCAGTCCTCAACAGTGATAATGATTTCATTAATAACAAAAACCTATTGCATGTAACTGATATAGCCAATTAAGTTAGCAGGGTTACTTTTGATAAGAAATATATGCTACTTTGACATACACTGGGCCGTTTCTTGAACCTCTCTACATTTTTACATTAAATAGTAAAACCAAGTTAGAGACGGAAACTCTCCGTCACAGCTATACGGATATGCTTGCTGGCACTTACTCGAATAAGGCAAAACAAAACAGTATAAATGTCCACAAAGATGTTTATTCACCAATGAAGAAGTAAAAACTGCATTTCCTGAACACCAGATATTAATGACAGTTAAGCGCTTTCATCCGCTTACTGCAGACTTCATCAGAACAACTGATAATGATTTATAATATGCATAATTTAGTAACGTTTAGTGTAAGCAAAAAGGTTTTAAGTATGAATATCTATTGAATATTAGTCATTATATTTATGTAAATATGAGCACTGTCACTTTAAAAGTTTGTAATGTTGAATGGCGCCAAAAAGATTTTAAAAGGACTTTTATATGTGTTATCAGTTGTTCTGATGAAGTCTGCAGTAAGCGGATGAAAGCGCTTAACTGTCATTAATATCTGGTGTTCAGGAAATGCAGTTTTTACTTCTTCGTTGGTGAATAAACATCTTTGTGGACATTTATACTTTTTTGTTTTGCCTTATTCGAGTAAGTGCCAGCAAGCATATACGTATAGCTGTGACGGAGAGTTTCCGTCTCTAACTTGGTATTTCTGGTGTTGTAACTGTGCTTTTGGAGAAGTTTTAACAGTTGTTCAGCTATGGAGAATGCTACTGAAGCGGCGAATAATTCATTGGATAAGGTGGAATTTGATTCTTTAAAGACAGAGGTCCGGTCGTTACGCGAAGAAGTAGCCTGGTTATTGGAGGTAGTGTGTCAGCTACATGCTGGTAGAGAGAAGGAACATTCAAATGAATCACCTAAAATTTTTGAAAAAAGCGCGCCTACACAGCTGTCGATTCCCAGTGGTCAAGGGGAGCCTTGTGAGCAGAGACAGTGTTCAGCCCATAACCTAATAGATATGAGTAAAAACAAAGGTAATCATAGTACGGCATCTGAACAGGACTTTACATTTGAATTTTCTTTATTCCATCAAGACGAAGACAGTGAACGAACGGGAGCTCGTTCTAAAAGACAGATGCCTGTGAAAACTTATGCAGCAACGACTAGGTCAAATAATCATTTTTCAAAAGGTACTGTGAATAATTCTTCTAGCCCAAGGGCAACTAGTGACTATATGAATACACATGGGAATGGCCATGTGAAATTGGATGAATTCTTAACTAGTAATGTTGAATTTAAAATGTTGGACTATAGAGGGAGATCTAGTGTGTCTGACAGAATAGGTAATAAGCATAAGAAAGGTACGCTAAAGGAAATGATTTTTGAATTAGGTAATTTATTGCAAGTTGTGAAAACAATTAAAGTCGATAATGCATATATTTCTAAATGTATATCCATGGGAATAGTACCGATGGGACTGAGATTTTTTAAGGTACCCATGGGTATAAAATTAGATTCTGACACGAAGAAAGAATTTAATACCTTATTTAATTCATTTGGAATCAGATATATGAATTTGTTGGTTAAAAAGAATGATGAGAAGTTAAGTAAAATGGTGTTGGATATAGAAAAACTTAATAATGATATTGTAACAGATTTATTGTTTCCACAATGGCGTACATTGTATGATAAGCAATTTAAATATGCAGAAAATAATGCGGAAAAATTGTTTGAAAGGAAGAATAAGAAGTTAAACCGTGATATTTTACAATATAAGGAAGACAGGGCTTATAAGTGGAGTGTGGAACGTAGAAATGTTATAGAACAAAAGAGTGATGATCATGTACGAATGCATACAGATGATCAAACGAATTTTCAGGGGGGGTGTTATTTTACCCCAGCAACAAGACAGAAATATCAGGGTTATCGATTCAGGCAATATTAGAGCCTGAAAATGATGTTGAAATTCAGGTTAATAGTCTAAATAGCCCAAATAAAGGAGATGATTTAAGCCCAGTTTTGAATTTTACAAGTAATGAAATAGAAAAAGTTATCCATCAAGTAAAAGATCTCATGGTCTATAATTATACTAACTTCAGTGTTAAAGATGAGTTAGGAACCTTATTCATGAAAGGAATGAAATATATACCTGCGTTTAAATTTAATTTAGTAGATACCATCATTGATGTCAAAATGTATTGTCGTAGAATAAATTTAGCAATCTTGTTTGATAACAAGAAAGATGTTCATCCAAATGTAAAAGAAAGGTTGAAGAGAAAAAGTACATTTATCCCACCTCCCAATAAGAAGGTTGAATATTTTGAAAAGTTAATTATTTCTGATATATATAAATATGGACGGGATATTCAGAAACAACAGTTTATTGATAATTTAACAGAAAAAGAAAGAGACTGTTTAGATGAACTTATGAATAATAATAGTATTAGAATTATGAAACCAGACAAGGGAGGGGGAATAGTACTTTACAACACTATAGATTATGAAATTCAAAATATATTAAAAAATATATATTAATTAACAGTGGAAATTATGAAATTATTTCTATTAATGAGATAAATCTTAATTATAGAAAAATGTATTTGGCTTTGGAAGAATATTTATTAGATCAGAGGATAACAAATGAAATATATGATTTCATTAATGTTGAATTTCCCACTCTAGCCACTATTATAGGCATCCCAAAGGTCCATAAAGATATCTTAAACCCCCCGTTTCGTCCCATTATTTCAGGGAGTAAGTCGAAAACTTTCAATATAGGTGTTTTGATAGATAGATAGATGGATAAAACCAATTTAAAGGAATATTCCCCATCTTATAAAGGATTCGTGGGTATTCCTTTCGCAACTTACACCACAAAAATGGAATAAAAAATTAACCTACATCACTATTGATATTGTGGATTTATTCTCATGCATCCCTAAAGAACAGGGACTAGAAGATTTTTGTAACAGTCTCAGGAATTTTTCTAATTTGAGTTGGGATAGAATCAATTTAATTATGGATATGATGGAAATTGTTTTAAATAATAATTTCATATATTATGAGGGGGAATTTTTTAAACAAACTAGGGGTGTAGCAATGGGGGCCTCTTGTGCCCCCATTTTTGCCAATATGGTGATGTTAGAGTGGGAAAATAATTTTTTATTCAAAAGTAAATATTATCAATTTATTTCCTATTATACAAGGTTCCTGGATGATATGTTTGTTTTATGGAAAGGGCCGCATGAAATGATAGACAAATTTATTAATTATTTAAATACTACAAGTAATTTTTTAAAATTTACGTACAATGTGAGTCAGAATGGAATTTCATATTTAGATACCTATATAAAGCACACAGACCAAGGATTTCAATCAGAAATTTATCGGAAAAAAACATTTTCAAATGGTTATATGGAATATACTAGCCAACATCCAAAATATATGCTGAAAAATATTTTTAAGGGTCAATGTATAAGAGCTGCTAGGATGTCATCAAATTTCGAAATTATGAAAAATGAAATTGAGTTTATTACTTCCATGTTTTTAAATAGAGGTTATCCTAAAGGTTTGTTAGATAATGTATCTGAATATGTTATTAGGGAATGGGGCAATAAATATGTTCCTATACTGGGAATAGGACAAGGTATAAGCAATATTAATAAAAATAAAGAAAATGTCCCATGTAGTAGGATATGTACACTGACATACTCTCCATTTGTAAAAGAAATTATGGAAATGATTTATAAATATTGGAAGAATTTAGTTTTGGAAGAGGAAATTAAACAAATTTTGGGTGAAAAACCCAGGTTTGTTTTTAAGATGGGTATGAACATCAAAAAATTATTACAAATAGGACGAAAGGATAGCTATAAAAATAATTGTAAGAAGACTACTACCAAATGTGGTCCATGCAATCAATGTTATTGTATAAATGAGAGTGAAGGAATTAGATTAGAAAATGTCAGTAGGACTTATATAAAATTTAAAAGAGGAAATTGTTTGTTCTACATGTCCTGCTTACTATATTGGCAAGACTGAAAGACAATTTAGAAAAAGAATTTATGATCATTTGTATAGTATTAGGACACATGACACAAAAAATGCCTTATATAAACATATTGAGAAAAAAGGCAGTAATCATAGTTTCAGTTTTGCCATTATAGATCAGGTTTTACCCTCTAATAGGGGAGGAAATTTTAAGGCAATTTTAAGTAAAAAAGAAAGCACCTGGCAGGTGTTGACAGATGCAACTAAGGAGCCGGGCATTAATGATTTTATTTCTATAAAGCCCTTCCTAATGTTGCTCTGATATTTAACATACTTAAATGAACTTGTTTTATACATATATTGTTTATTCGGTATAATGTAAACAGGTCTTATGTTGAACATTCTGTTATTTATATATATATATATATATATATATATATATATATATATATATATATATATATATATATAGTTATATTAAATACTTTATTTTTCAATATATATATTTTTTAATGATTTATAATATGCATAATTTAGTAATGTTTAGTGTAAGCAAAAAGGTTTTAAGTATGAATATGTATTGAATATGAGTCATTATATTTATGTAAATATGAGCACTGTCACTTTAAAAGTTTGTAATGTTGAATGGCGCCAAAAAGATTTTAAAAGGACTTTTATATGTGTTATCAGTTGTTCTGATGAAGTCTACAGTAAGCGGATGAAAGCGCTTAACTGTCATTAATATCTGGTGTTCAGGAAATGCAGTTTTTGCTTCTTCGTTGGTGAATAAACATCTTTGTGGACATTTATACTTTTTTGTTTTGCCTTATTCGAGTAAGTGCCAGCAAGCATATCCGTATAACTGTGATGGAGAGTTTCCGTCTCTAACTTGGTATTTCTGGTGTTGTAACTGTGCTTTTGGAGAAGTTTTAACATTAAATAGTAAAACTTACTTCTCTTTTTAATTTCTCTAAGTCTTTTGTGTTTCTAATACTATGATGGGAATGGACCCCATTCCTAAGTCAAAGTATGATTAAAGTTCATGATATTAGTATTGCCTCCATCTTTGATGTTAGCCAGAAGTGCTCTTCACTGCACCCGCAGTGTTACCAGTACTGACTCCTTCTGCAATTCATATGGAGTTACATGTATTGATAACAAATCTAAGTACGATTATAAATTATTTTTTATAAGACCCAATGCTCCTACTACTGTTGGCAATGTCTGTATATCCTTCTTCCACATTGCCCTCATTTCCACCTGCAAGTCCTGGTATTTTCTGACTTTGTGTCTCTCTGTAAATAACATGCTGCAGTCACTAGGTATAGCAATTTCAGTGATCAATGCTACTTTTGTCTTCTTTTCATAGACTACTATATCTAGTTTTCTCACATCTATTTTTTGAACTGTTGGTAATGGGTGATCCCATGTGATATAAACTTGATTATTTTCTATAATGCTTTGTGGCTCATGTTAACAATGTTTTTTCAGCTACTTCAGTATTATAATGTTTGCACAATCCCCAATGCAACAGTGTTGCCTTTCAGTATACAGTCCTTCTGCCATTAGTATATCACAACCAGCAACAAGATGCACGACTGTTTCCAATTCTGTTTTACAAAACCTACATTTGTCTGTCTCTTACATCTTCAGTGGACTTTGTAAACCAACATGTACATAGTCCACAGTCTTGGGTCACCAGTATTAACCTTTCAGCTTTTGGTTTAAGTTCACCTCTCCCTAACCATTCCTGCATTCAATCCCGATCAACATGAGGCTGTTCCAAGAGTTTTCTATACTTGCAACTATATTTATGAATTTTCCAACTGTATTGCATTTTCATCTGATCCTTCACCTTATATTCTTTCTTTTGTTTTTTTTTTGTTTTTTTTTTTGGGGGGGGGGGGGGGTTGGCACATTCAGTTGCTGCCTGAATTTTATCTACTTCTGGTTTGATTTCCATTTCCACTTGACACCGTTATGCTTCAGCTAACCTAAACTGGGAAGTCATCTTAGACTTATTCTCCTCATGTTTTAAAACAATCACTACTTTTGGGTCTTGTGAGGTTGGCTGATAAGTATACAATCCTATGACTGCAGTTCTATACATGTAATCAATTTTGAGAAGGCCCATACCTCCTTCAGAATGGGGAATATATAGTCTTGGTATACAGTTATTTTTATAAATAATTTGTTATGTATGAAGCATCCTTCTTGTTTTCATGTCCAACAGATCCAACACCTTTTGGGGCCAGTCATTCACTCCAAAACTGTAAGTTAGGACAGGAAGAGCAAATTGGTTTATAACTTGGACTTTGTTCCTAGAAGTCAGCATTGTTTTCAATATTAATTTTAGTCTTGTCAAATATTCCTTACCAAGTTTTATTTGCATTTGTTCATGTTTTATTGTTAATCCTTCATCAGTTCCCAAATATTTATATACTGCCTCTTGATCAAGGTCTTTTGCATCATGTTCCTATACCAAGCTGATGTTTTCTTGGTGCTGCAGCTTTCCTGCTTTAAAGGTTGCTTTTGCGCATTTATCAAGACCAAATGACATTCTTATATTATCTGAAAATGTTTTGACCACTTGCAGTTGTGCTTTCAGTTTCTCATCTGATGAACTATGCAGTTTTAAATCATCCACAAAAAAGAACATAAGTCTTTACACTTTGTTGTTTTCTGGGAGCCAAATTATAGCCATGACCTAATCTGTTAAGTAGACAGCTTAATGGCAAGACAAAAGAGCAGCGTTGACAAAGTGTCACCCTGGAATATCCCCTTTGAACTTTTAATTTTTAATTTTGAATATGGAATAATAATTTGTCTTTTATCATGGCTTAATTGCAAAGTGGTTTGCCACACTTTCATGGTCACTGTAATGTAATCTATCAATGTAGGGTGGATCGTATACATTTTTAAAGACTCTTTTATCTTTGAATGTGGAATACTGTTAAATGATTTTTTGTAGTGTATCCATGCTATACTTCATTTCTTCCCCTTTTTACAGTTTTCCATTATGACTTTATTTAGAAATAAATCATCCTTTGTTCCATATGACTTTCTTTTGTTACCCTTTTGTTCTATTGCCATGACTGAGTTTTCTTCTAAATGACTAAACTCTGTCGACATCAGTTCCAGTGCATAGTTTATTCGTCTTCGGAAGGCAAGTTATTGGTCTATAGTTGTTAGGATTGCTTGCAAGTTTGCTCTTAAGCAGGAGTATTGTTGTTCATCTCCATAGCAGGTTGTCTACTGATTTGTCATATTTTCTGGAATTCCTCTGTCCTGGAGGGACATGAGCACCATATAACTTAAAGAGCCACTAATCTTTGGCCAGACCCACAATGAACCTCTTACTAAAGAGCTTCTTGATTTGATTGTTTCAGGCTACAGACAGAAATGCCACAAGCCTAGTCTCCACCATTGTCCTAGACGTATCAAAAGATTTTGATATTATCACCCACCAAACAGGGTTACATTAGCTCTCATCCTTTAAGCTCATCCACATCTTCACTGGACTTGTTCCATGTCTACCCCTCAAACAGAGCACAAGCTGTGAAATGGCAAAATGATTTCTCCACCTTCTTGCCACTAAGTATTGGTGCTCCACAATGACATCCACACTGCTACAAAAATGCTACCCTAGTTCAATCTGCTCTAACAAATCTCTACCTAACCTCACTATCATCTCTGCCAGCAACACCATGATAGAACAAGTAAACCACACAAAATTATTGCATATTATCATAAATGACCAGTTAAAATTCGACCATCTTGTATCACATGTAGTTAAATCAAAAAAAACATCAAAACAAGGTATGTTATACAAAGTAAAAATTAACCTCATTGACAGAGCCTCTACTATCTTACAGCCATCCTCCTGGTCTGCTCTGTCCAGTCCCCACTGACCTTCACGTCTCACAACTGTCCAAACATGAGCGATGTTATAATAAAATAGCCAAATCTGCAGTAAACTATAACAATGGAACACACCACTACCCAGCCCTCAAAGAATGAATCTGGTTAGATCTACCATGTCACCTCTTTTTCAGCTTATTATAATGCACAGGCTTCTCTATAAGCCAGAAAATTGCCCAGTCCTTAACAACTTAATGCAGCACTGCTCCCCAATAGAATTTTATGCTCTGGAGAAAAATCACTAATCACTTACCAAATTATCAAATACTTTAGGACATTCTGTATTACAATAGTGTAGCTAAATTGTGGAGCTACATCCCACTACTATTGAAATCCGTGCAGAATACAAGTTAATTTGAAACCCAACTAAATCTTCACCTATCAAATCAATATATCTGTTCCTGTGCATCTCTAGGATAAATGCTTCTGTTGTCTTCAGCTTGCCATATCATCAAACCATTTGTCTTCATTCAGAATCCTATGCCCCACAACCAGTCTTCACCAATACCTGAATAGCTGTATTAGTATCAAGCAGCTAGTTACATCACTTTGTGGCACTGCTTACCTCTGCCTCTACATTTCTGATATAAAATAGCCATATATATAATTGCCTCTGAATCTGCTGAACACCCCTACTTCTTAACTACAGTATTAACATATTCTTCTCTACCTAGTTCATTCCCTCAGCTCCATTTCTTTCAATTTCTAAGCACTAATTACATGATTTATTGCCTGTGTGACAAACCCACTAATACACCTCTTTAAATGCTCAGTTTAACATCAGTTAATGCCTAAACATCTTTATACTATAATAGCTGTCTCTGTTTTCATATGAATGTAATCTAATACAAAACGTGTAGTTGTTAATGTATATTATTTGTCTGTTCTTGTATATTACTCAATGCTCATATAAAAGTGAGGCCTCCATTCAATTGTTTTTTTTTTATGAAACCCAGTCGAACAAACCTGGTAAACAAAGTAAAATTTAAAAATTGTTGTGTCTTTCGGCTGTTAGGGGTTGCCACAGCGGAACTCCGGTCCACTAATGATTGGCAGTAGATTTTTTACTTGCCAAGTTGCCAGCTCTGACGCACAACCTTCAACGAAGGTATGCCCATTCATGCATGTCTCCACACAGAAGATGCTTTAGCTGAGAATCAAACAGGACAATGTCTTACTGTGAGGCGACAACGCTACCGCAGCACCACCACCGCAGTCAAATAAATAAAATATATAGCCTTTTGTTCTTAACAAAATTCCATCAATTGTCTCATTAAAGTATATATTCATTTAACAACTAGAACTGAACTAGACAAACTTTCAACTTAAGCACTCAAACCATTCAATTCTCATCCCGGCACTTGCTCAAAACTCATAGCAAGCACTAATAAAGCTTAGAACTAGACCCCCTATACTGTATTGAAGGACAAGGCTCTCTATTCGACCTTATCAGCCAATCAGTAAAACAGTTCACTGTACCTATCCAGGCATGTCCAAAGGGCAGTTTCAGGTGTACTCTCTGGTCCAACTGGTGAATCTGGGCATTTTGAGGTAATGTTACAATTGCGTCATGTACACAGACAACCCTCTCCTCCTTCCACCAAACACTAATACATGTGAGAGATGCAATTATACAGCCAAAATGGTGGCTAAGCTTTCTCAACCCAAGACTGGACCAGGCAGTCAAGAGGAGAAGGGAATTACTTGCATCACACCACCAGTCTCACATAAACCTATGAAACCAGCACCGGCAAAAAACACACATAAATACATGAAAACATACTCTGAGGCTCTAAATAAAAATCTGCAAAAGCAACAGAGACCTCCAAAGCAGACATCCAAGCAACCTCCACCCCCCAGCACAAACCATGAAACACATACTTCACAAAGCCAGTGTGCCACGCAATCACAGCCCTTAAGGCAAAATAACATACCCAACACACTAGTAATAGGTGACTCTATAGTCAGGCCCACTGATGTCCCACTCACTAGGCTGAACAAGGAGAAGGTTACTGTTAGCTGCCTGTTGGATGCCAGGATCCGCCACATAACAAAAGCACTCAGGTCACTCCAGAACAAGTACAAATATGACTCTGTCATTGTCCATGTTGGTGTGAATGACCTGAGCCTTACCTCCCTGGACTACATGAAAAGAGACATGGAGGAGCTCTCTAATCACGTAGCCCAGGCCGGTATGTCCCTGACCCTGAGTAGCATCCTACCCGCACCAAGAATGATACCACAGTATAGAGAAAAAATTATCAATTTCAACAATTGGCTAAGCTTCTGGTGTCATTCAAAGGGGATCCATCTGTCAGCCTGGGATGACATGCTCGACAAGCCACGCTGCTTCCCTAGAGACAGCTTGCACCTGTCACCCTTAGCCTTTCGAATACTGGCCAAGGCTCTTGCCACCCCCATAGTGCCTTTTTTAGGCAAGGCTCAAAACACAAACCCACCGCCGTAAATAGCACAAGTAACAAAAAACTGAGGGTAATGCTACTCAATGCCAGAAGTTTAAACTTCAAAATACACACACTCGAGGCACTCCTCAGTATGGAAAAAATTGATATATGTGCAGTAACAGAAACCTGGTTTAAGACTCCAGAGAGCACCCCAGCACTACCAGGCTACAGCTCATACCATACATTTCGGCCACAAAACCCAGACTGAAATACAAAAGGCGAGGGAGTATCCATATTCATCAAGGATTCCCACACCTCCAGGTTAGTGACACAGCACGATGCTTCAGAGATCATCCATGTGCAACTAACAATGGGAAAAACTGCTATTCAAATTATAGCTTGCTACAGATCACCCACCATGTCCCAGGACCCCCACTCCACATTCCTGGAAACACTGGGAAACATAAAGGTCCTACCAAACACCCTGATATTGGGTGATTTCAATTACCCAAACATTAACTGGGAGAACTACTCAAGTACAAACTCCCTTGCCCAACATTTCCTAGAATTTATAAACTCAAATGCCCTGGATCAACTGGTCAGCATCCCCACCAAAGGTGACAACATATTGGACCTGGTCATAACCAACATGGGTGACTGGTGTTCAACACAGGAGGTCAACCCCTCGCTGGTTAGATCTGACCATAAACTAATCACTCTGGATATCCACATTCCGCCACCACTCCTGGTCAAAGAAACCACCGTGAAAAACTTTTCAAAAGCAAACTTCACATTACTTAAGACCAAGGTGGGAAGTTTCAAAGCCTCCATGCTAAAGGATAATGCTGTCCAAGCTGCAAAATCATTTTCTAATGCACTCTACTGGCACCTACAAGAATGCATGGATCGTGCTATCCCAAACAAAACAAGACTCACTCCTCCAAAAAAAAGGAAACCAGTCTGGTGGACCCCTGCCATAAACAAGCTATACAATAGAAGGAGGAAGCTAGTACAGAAAAGAGTAAAATCCCAAGAAGGGACGACATCCCTGATCAGTATCAGCTAGAAACTACATTCCCTCATAAAATCATCCAAGGCTAGCTTTGAAAGAAAAAGTGCCATGGACTCCAAAGATAACCACAAGGCATTCTTTAGCTATGTCAAGAATCTAAGTGACAATTCTCAGATCTGCTCGGAGTTAGTGCAGAATGGCACAAAATACACTGAACCGACCGATATAGCCAACATCCTGGCAGACAGGTTCAGTGCAAACTTCACCCCCTCTCACCCCAAAATAGCCCATAACTGTACCAGAAGAATGTAGTACCCCTGAAATCACAGACACTCAGGTTAAAACAGCCCTCTCCAAAGCCAAAAGCACGGCATCAATGAGACCAGACGGTGTCCCAGGCTGCATCCTACACAAGCTCAAGGATGAACTAACCCCTCACCTAAACACACTGTTTAAACTCAGCCTCTCCACAGGCTATGTGCCCACAAAATGGTGCACAGCAATGGTTATTCTGCTCCACAAAGGTGGAGCCACAACAGACCCCAGGAACTATCATCCTATAAGCCTGACTAGCTTGGTCTGCAAAGCTATTGAGCCTACCCAGTTTGGCTTTGTTAAGGGCAGATCATGCCTCCTAAACCTGGTGGACTTCTTTGAGTCAGTTACCAAGGCTATAGATGAGGGAGAGGTGGTCCACACAGCCTACCTAGACCTCGCAAAGGCCTTTGACACCATTCCCCACTCAGGTATTATAGACAAGCTCACCAGCCTGAACATAAACCCCTATGTCACGAGATGGGTTGCCAACTGGCTCACGGACAGAACCCACATGGTGAGAGTTGCAGGAGCTAGGTCTGACTCTAAACCGGTTACAAGTGGCATTCCCCAGGGCTCAGTCTAAGGACTCCTCCTGTTCAGCATATACTTCTCAGGGGTACAGGCAAGCACAGGAGGACTATGGCTGACCAAGTTCGTAGACGACTGCAAACTAGGGGCTATAATTGACTCTCCGGCTGACACAGACATAAATGTAAGAAACGTAAAATGAACCTAGGCTTATTGTTCAACTGGTGGTGAGGGGGATGGGTTAAGGAGTTCCCTAATCCATGAACCTAGGCTTATTGTTTAACTGGTGTGGTGAGTGGGGGATGAGTTAGGGAGTTCCCTAATCCATAAACCTAGGCTTATTGTTTAGCTGGTGTAGCAAGTGGGGAATGGGTTAAGGAGTTACCTAATCCATTTAAGGGCACTAGAAATGCTCAGGTTTTCATTTAGTCCTGGGGGTGTGTCTGCTCACAATTGTACCTGCCATTTTAACTCTTTAACTAACAGTAAGCTGTCTGTGTTCCAAAGGGGGTCGTAATCCCTAGGGGTTTTGTGACTTTTTCAGTTCCTGCAAATTGGAATCCAGAGAACTGGGAACAGGTCCTACTATGACTGGCAAGTACGTTGTAAGGCTCTTGCTTTCTGATGGCTCCCACATGTTCTTTTATTCAGATCCTAAGTAGTCTTGTGTTTTTTCCAGTGTAATATGCTTCACATTGGGAGCATACTGCAGTGTAAACCATGTTGGGGTTCTCACAGTTTAAATGGTCTTTTAAGTGAATAACTAACTGTGGAACAGTGAGACATACCTTAGGGGTTTGAATGACAAAATCACATCAGTGACATTTCCCACATTGGTGCATGTCTTTCCTGATTTGAAAATGGCTTTGAGGGACAAGCTCTTTTTGTACCTGGATTTTGGCTTGTTTCCAAGGATTAGGGCTAGCTGTCGGTGCTTCACTATGAGTGCCCAGTTTTTAACAAGGATGTCTTTGACGCTGGTGGATTCTAGAGAAATGACAAGGGAAACCCGGGGGTGGTGTCCTCTGGTGCCTGGCTTTGGGGTGGAATCTGTGTTTAAGGATGGGTGGGTACAGGGTTTCTCTCCTTGTGATTACTGCTGTCATGACTCTGGAGACTAGATATATGTATATATGTACACACACACGCACGCACACACACACGCACACACACACACACACACATTAAAAGATTGTTTTGCAGAGGGCAAACCGCAGGCATGCCATAATGTCTGCAGCTGTACCTCCATACCCCTTCTTATTATACATACTTACCTCAAAAATGCTGTACCTTGGAGAAGAGGAACTGCTGAGAGATGCAGCTGTTTTGCACTTCTTTATTTATATATTTTTATATATTTCCCTGTGAATATACTTAAATTCTCATGTTTCTTAAGACTGCAATTACATTCCTCAAAGATGCAGTAGGAACTCAATATTATTTTGGATTTACCACAGAAAAATATAGTTCCGTGAAAATTTTATTACAGAGTTAAGGAGTCTCATTATATCAAGGAAAAAAATAAACCCCTGGATTTACTAATCTCCCATGCAGGACTAATCTAGTCCTGCACAGAAGCAGCAGTTTAAGAGGAGGACGGCAGCGCACCATGCATATTAATGAAGGCACGCAGTCTGACCTCCTAATCCTACATGGAGCATGGACGAGTGCAGAGGGTGTGTCTGAGAGCAGAGCTCTCAGAATAAACACACCCCTGCAAAGTAGAACAGCAGAAAGTGTAAATAAATGAGCGACACCGCTCATAGGTGTCCGTATATCCCCACCAACAGTCCCCCATGTGTACAACAGGAACAGTACATATAAATAAAATGAAGAAACCCTTTTATTTTTTTTTAAAAACCCCGAGTACAGCTAACCGTAGGTGCACAGGTTTGCCCATCGCTTAGCTGCGGTTAAAGCAGTTTAAAAGACTGAAGAAGATAACAAAGAAGATATATGCAAATGAAGCAGCACAGCAATGCTGTAGTGGTCAGAGGATCCACCTAACGACCAGGCATTCCCAGTTTGAGTCCCATTGCAGCCCATTCCATTTTGTATGTGAAATCTGTATATGAACATTTTTTGACATTCCTTTGCAGTATAGCCTACTACATAACATTTAAATGTGATCTGGAATACTGCATTAAATGTACATGTAAAGTGTCAGTGTCATAATGAATAAGGCACTAGTAAGCAGGTTTAAGCACAAATAAGCAGTAGTAAGCATATATAAGCACTAGAAGCGTGTTTAAGTGTGTTTGCGCAGGGGTAAGCATTGCCTACACAGATTAAGCAAAGTAGAAGCTAACTGAATGTAAGAAACTGTAACCAGAAGTTAGCATTGCTTAGCTCTGCACAAACCCGTGCACACCTGCTTACAACTGCTTTAAAGTGACTTAATCACTCTGTACCCAATGGACCGTTTTCTGCCCAGCGACAAAATAAACAGCTTCTGCAAGGCTTGAACTCAGGATCATGTACACCACAGTCACAGTAGTTAACCACTAAACCATCATAGCAATACATATAAATGAGGTATCAGCAAACTAATCCTCACCACAGGAAAATCAAATCAAACATGTGAACTGAATCTACGTACAGTGTGATGTTGTATAACCTGCCACAGAACATAAATATGTGAACTGGAGTACTGCAGTAAGCATAGATTTGAGGTGTTATTGTAATAAAGTGAAGAAGTCCCCAGGTCCCAATACAGTGTATGTACACATGAATCACGGATACCAGACACATATATAACCTATAATGAATAATAAATCACTGCCAAAAGACAAAAATAGTGCTAATTAACTATTAAGCAATGCCAACCGCAGCACAGCTCAACTTAGTAAGTGTAAGCAATGTATAGGGAAGCCAATTCAATCTACCCAGTGATATACCTCTTTAAACAATGGCAACTATAGGTAAGCAAGTTTGCCCATAGCTTAGCGTTTTCAAAACCAGCCAATCACAGAAAAGTGCGGGATATCGGCCGTACTTAAACCCAAGAGGTGGGAATACAGCTCATAACTGGTTGTAGCTTCCCATTGCAGACACTATGGCAGAAAGGGGAGAAAGAGTGCATTTCTGGGTGCAGTGCTGGTACATCCAGGAGTCCAAGGTCATGGCTGGACTCCTATTTAAAGACCATGCACAGAGACTGCTGCAGGACCAGTACCATGGCTCCCAATATAAGGTGGAGGCCTGGGACCGTCTCGCCCATGACCTCACCAGTGCCACTGGCATACCCCAAACTGGTGAGCAGGTCAGGCACCACTATGCTGACCAGAAGTGGCAGAAGGGGGACCTCTTGGAGGAGTGGCTCCAAGAGGTTAGAGCATCAGGGGATGTCCCAGCTGTGTGTAAGTATCAGTCCACTACCTGTTTAATAATTGCCAGCTCAGGTATATCATGGATTGATATGGCTAAATATTCCTCCTATGTCCCCCACAGCTGCAGTGGAGCAGGCCATGAACCAGGAGGCCCACATCTGCTGCCTGGTGTGGTTGCGACACTAGGCATATCAGTAATACTCATGATTTTACTGTCATAGGAAATAAAAATAAAAGTAGTAGTAAAATAATTGCTAGTATAAAACCTGTATTGTTCAAGGCAAGTACTGCATATGCTAGAGAATGTGGCAGGAATAGCCTATTATTGTTAGTATGGCAATAAAAGTGTAATACCCTAACAAAACAAGTCTAACAGCTGGACTGTATGTGTATATTCTGGTATAATATGGTAATGTAAATTTGCAATTATGTAATACTACTGTAGTATTAAGCAGTTACCCACACCATGCACCATAATGTGAATGTGTAGGAATGCCTGTATATGACAGGTGTAATCCCCAGAGGTCATTTAATACAACTGAGAGACACATAGACAATAAACAGGGAAAATGCAGACAACCAAACCTGAATAGCACATGTAACTGAGATGTGAACTGTTGTTTTATTAGCACACACAGCCACAGTTTGAATCCTGCCAGTGATAGTAGTCTGCATACAGAATTATACACCAGAACTATACAGATATGTCCAGACTGTCTATTAAAGGGGCCCATATCTATTGCCTATCAACATGTCCCCCTGGGAAATCCGTGGGATGATCCCAGATGTATAGGCAGCAAACAGGAAATATAACTGATTGACACACATCTATGACAACAAACCTGGCACACTAGCAACTCCCCAGTACCTCATATGACTAAGAAGCCACATATGTCCCATTTACACCCCAACCTGTTAAGCTGTGGTCAGAGTGTGTACAGTAACAGAGTGAGATCTATGTGCATAATACTAATGTGTAATCTGGAACCTTGTGTGGTAACAGTCAGGTAGTGCTAACAAGCATTGCTCCTACAGGTACATTGGATGCAAACACTGTGCTGTGAAATACAGACCAATATAACCTGTACTGGTACCGTCCACCCTGGTATTGTAGGGGATTGTGAGTGTTGCAGTTTCTCTGAATAATAAAGTATCAGTGGTCAGTGTCGGCCACACTGTGCTACATAGTATAATGGTGTAGGAAAGCATGTACATGTGTGTGTCAGGTCACTAAAGGTGGAAGATGGCAATAATCTAGATACGTCCAGGCATACTAGCATGTGGTCAACACATGGCCAGAGTCTGTGCAGAAAGAGTTGGATAGTATAGTGCAAAATGTCAACCTGGAATCCCACTGTATGTGTGCAAACAGTTAGTCAGTGTTAACAAACATACCCTCCACAGGTAAACCAGGTAAGAGGTCTGTACTGCAGGTAAAACCGGTTCATGTGTAATGATGTTGACAGCCATATCAGTCTCCAATATAGTTCTATAGGGTAGTGTAGTAACACTTGTAAGGTACAGATAACAGCATTGACTAGGAAAGTAATGTGGAGTACAGGAATATACTACTTGTTAACTGACAACTTTCTCTCCCCCCACCTTATGTCCAACAATAATCAACATAGCCACCCCAGCTAGTATGTACTGACTCTGATAATGGCCAATCATTTGATAAATATTCTAATGGTTCTCATGCATGTGCCATATTGAATTATTCCAACATTGTTGGCACGGTGCCATCAATGTACCTGCATGCAGTTCGTATTACCACTGTGGTCCCATATATGCATGTGTTCTGTTTGCTATGCAACTGTTCTGTATCTGGTGTCTGGGTTAATGAGAATATCTATGCATGCTGTTATACCTAACCCTGGAATGTGTTGACTATAACTTACCCATATATGATGAAATCTAAAGACTACAGCACGCTTGGGAAGGCCGGTCCCAGCAGACCCACCTGTCCCACCTCAGCTGGCCGAGGCACCAGGCACCAGCATGCCTGGGGCCCAATCCCGCACCCCCCTGTCCATTGGTCCTGCACCACCTTCAGGTGGAACCGCCTCAGGGGATGGGGCTCGACCCCTGAGAGTGGGTGTGGACAGGCACCTTTCACCCGTGGACAGGTCAGGTTTGTGCTCTTCTAGATGACCAGGTTGGTGATCTTCTACGCCAGCTTGAGGGCCCCATGTCACAATTAGAGAGTCAGCCTTGCTCTGCAGCTCAGCCCCCAGCACAACCACCTTCAGGGCTGTGAAGGTGCAGTGCTGACTGCCCATGGGTGGGGACCTTAGTCCCACTGTTACCACTAGGGGGCTTGTGGGCTTCCGATATCCCAACATCCCTCCCCATCAAGGTGTTTACCCCCCACATGTGTCATATATCGCGTCTTGTGTGTCTTGTCTGTTAAGCTACCCAACCTACCTCCCCAAATATATCTACTACCCCTCGCCAACATCCCACTCCCACCTGAAACAAAAAAAATGGCAATCTGTTCCCACAAAAAAAATCTCGCCTCATACATAGCTGTCCATTTGGCACATGTCCACTGGACACATATAATCTGGTCTAATTGGCATCACAATGAATTGTTGTCCTCACCCCTCTCCCAGGGGTTCAAGTGTCCAAATCTACTTCCAAATGCAGTGTATATGCACAGCTGTTGCTGTAGAAGAAATGGGCAGCTATGGACCTTACCTACACCCTTCCTGCACACCCCTAGCTATTTTCACTACTGTCTTTCCCTCTTTGTGCCCCTTTCTTCATCACTTTCCTATCAACCCCTTTTTCTTTTCTTTTAAAGGAATTAGCACGGGGGTAAGCAGGACTAAGCTCTTTTGAGCAGCAATAAGTGGGATTAAGCCTGTTTGCATGGGTGTAAGCAATGCCTACACAGGTTAAGCAATTCAGCAGCTAACTGAGTATAAGAAACAGTAACCGTAACTTAGCAGTGCTTACCGTCATGCAAACCCGCTTACAACTGCTCAAAAGTGCCTTAATCACATTGTATCCAACGGCCCTTGTTCTGCCTAGCAACAAAATAAACAGCCTCTGCTAGGATCAAACCCAGGACCCTGCACACCATAGCCAAAGTGATTTACCGCTAAGCCATCTCAGATATACATATTCACAAACATATCATCCAGCCCAGTCTTTCAACAGTACAGAGAATGTATTCCAACATGTAGATGTATGTGTGTGAGTAAATATATTAATGTCTAAACAGGTACAACATATTGATATATATATATATATATATATACATCCCACATAGAACCACAATGCTCACCTCCCAAATAAGCAAGCCAGTTTGGTGGTCTCTTGCCATTAACAGAGTATACAAAAAAAGGTAGAAACTGTTGAAAAAAAAAGGATAATCCAAGGATGCAAACCACTCCCTTACCAGCCTCAGTAAGATGGTGAGATCCCTCATGGAATCTGCCAAAGCTGGCTATGTAACTAAAATCACCACAGATTCCACAGACAACCACACAGCATTCTATAGTTATGTCCAGAATCTAACTGGCAATGCTCAGAAGTGCTATGAGCTACAACAGAATGGCATTACATAGACTGCTCCCACGGAATGTGCCAATATCCTAGCAGATTGATTTAGTGCCACATTCACCCCCAAAAGGGCCCATGTCAATATGAAAAGAGTTCCATTGCCCAGTAATCATGGCCACACAGGCAGAAACCGCACTATCCACAGCTAGGAATACAGCATCCATGGGACCAGATGACATCCTGGGCTGTGTACTACATGAACTACAAAATGAAATGGCAACTCACCTAACTGTCATGTGTAATCATAGCCTCGCATCAGGCCTGGTGCCCACTGAGTGGCGCACAGCTGCAGTTATCCCACTCCACAAGGGGGGATCCACCTGTGATCCCTGGAACTACCGTCACATCAGTCTGATGAGCCTGATCTGCATGGCCATGGAATGCATTATCAGGGATGTTTTGAATGCAGACATTGGCAACCCTCAAACACTGGACCCACACAGATTGGGCTCATGGGGGGCCAGTCTTGCCTCCTGAAACTGATTGACTGCTTTGACTCAGTCTGCATAGCTGTTGAAGAGGGTAAGGCAGTCCACAAAGTCTATGTGGACCACGCCAAGCCCTTCAACACCATCCCCCAGTCTGGAAGCATAGATTAACATACTAATCCGGCCATACATCCCTATGCCACTCTATGGTTTGCCACATGGCTTACTGACAGAACCCAAACTGTACGTGTAACTGACTCCAAATCCATCCTCAGACAAGTGACAAGTAGAGTACCTCAGGGTTCAGTCCTGGGACCACTGTTGTTTGGCATCTACATCTCTAAAATACAGGCCAACAGTACGGGTCTGGCTAACAAAGGTAACAGGTGATTGCAAAATGGGAGTCATTATGAGCCTGACTGTACTGCATGATATGATGTACATCGTGTTTCACTGTTGCAGTCATCACTGTAGGGTTCTTCCTGCCGGCAGGCAGTCCTCGGTCGGCCAGAATACCAAAGTTTGGGTCCGGCATCGGCTGTTCAGTCATGCTCCCTGACGTCAGAGTGCTAGGAGTACAAAGCTGCCAGCTGACGCCATGTTCTCCAGTCTTTCTTGCCGTGTGGTGAAAGCAGTTCGCAAGTGCCGGTCGGCTGACTCCTGATATTTTTTCGTGTTTCAGTCCGAAGACTTACTTCTTCTTCTCAAAGCTAAGTACCCCATTGGGGAAACTTTTTTCTTGCTCCAGTCCGATGTCAGAAAAAGTTAATAATTGCATTTCTTGTGGGAAGCAAATACCTCATAAGGATTTCCATTCTTACTGTATTCCTTGTTTAGGCACTGACCACGACATAGCTAGTTGTCGGTTTTGTGCTAGATTTAACCAACGTACGATTAAGCGAAGGTACGATTTTGCTTTTCACTACTTTGGTAGGCGATTTAATTATAAAATGTCGTCGGACACGCCTCCGGCTACCGGAGTTCACAAACGACGCAAGGATAAGGACAGGCCTCCGAGGTCCAAATCAGATGACGTTTTACAAGCAGAGCCAGCTACAGGTTCGGCCATCATCAGTGAGGTGCTTTCGCAGCCCCTGTCGTCGGCCATTTCAGAACCAATTGCCGAAACGGACTCCCACGAGGAGCCAACTAGGCCTTTCAGCACTCCAGCTGCAGGACCTTCGGACAATGCTCCCTCGGATGGGTCCGGAGCCACTGTGCAGGTACCGGCTTCCGAGGGGGTTTTCAGGCCTACGCAGCTTCTGATAAAGGCAAAGCCAAAGACAAAGGCAAAGACTCCTTCTAAATCTAAGACACCAGCCCAGGTCTCTTCTGATCTGGGACCCAAATCTCAGAAACAGCTACTTAAAATGGCGGAGGACTTACTAACCATGATTAGAGGTTCACATCCCCCTCCAGATAAAAGGCCAAGGCAAGAATTGGATTATGAATCTTCTGATCAAGCATCTATTTCTTCAGTGTCTTCCTCTGAACAGGAATATACTTTCCCTCCTTATGAGGATTCTGATGCTGAGGAATCTATTCCATCAGCTTCTCCCCCTGAGGATTTTTCTTTTGGGGAAACTTTACATGACATGAGGGAACATTTTCACTGGGAAGGACAGGAGTACTCAGAATCTAAGAGAAGGCTTAAGGATTTCCTTCTTCTTCCCCAACATAGACCCCTGGCTATTCCTCCTATTTTGGATATTGTGGATGATGCCTTTTCTGAGGCTAATTTAACTCCTGACTCCTTTCCTCCAGTCCCTGCTAAGCCCGACAGATATTACAGGGTCCCTGACTCCCACCAGTTCCTTTACAAAAATCCTACTGCTGATCCAGAAACCATTTCTCAGGGTCCTAAGGGGGTTAAGGCCGCTTCTGCTAAAACCCTATTCCGACAGATAAGGATTCCAGAGCTTTGGAGAGATGGGGCAAAAAAGTGTACACTTCTGCTACTTTATCTATTAGGGCTTTAAATTGTCAATTTCATATGCTAAAATATCAGCAATTTCTACTGTCTGTTATGAAACAAAAGCTGGGTACCATTACTGCATGTGCAGATAATAAGGAATTACACGATTTGATGCATGCCACTGAACAAGTGGATAAGAATGGTTTACACTGTGGTTTTGATGCCTTGGAGGCTTCTTGCAGGGCGGCTGCCTCTGGCACAGTCATTAGAAGGCATGCTTGGTTAAAGAAACAAAACCTACCTGATCAAGTGAAAGCAAAGTTACTGGATGCTCCTGTTCAGCATAATGTTTTGTTTGGGTCTAAGGCTGAAGAGGTGATAAAGAAAATGGAGGATAAGGCAAAATCCATGCAAACGGTTAAGGATTTCTTACAAGTTCAGCCCCCAAGATTTAGCAGAAATTGGCCAACTAAAAATTGGTCCTTTCCCAGCTTGGACAGGCCTCAGAGGGGTAGATATAGGCACTCCAGAGGGAGGGCCCAAGCACAGACCTCTTACAGACCTAGACAGTGGAGTGCTTCCACCCCCAGGGGTGGAGAGGACAGACCTCAATCTTATAGAAAACAGGCTCAATGACTCCCCCTGCATGGCTCCAGGAACTTCTCTCCTGAAAGCCCCTCTAGGAGGAAAACTCTCTCTTTTTCAACAAAATTGGACTTACATAACCCAAGACAAGTGGGTTCTGGATGTAGTTTCAAGAGGTTACAAATTCCACTTTCATACCTTGCCAAGACCAAACGGATGGCCAGACCTACCAACACACCAATGGTCAGAGGCATTAAACCAGGTGGGATCCCTCATGGCTATGAGGGCCATAGAACTGGTTCCACAATCAGAGATGGGCCAAGGTTTTTACTCAAGACTCTTTCTAGTTCCCAGAAAGCAAAATTCATGGAGACCCATCCTGGATCTGTCAGTCTTAAACACTTTCCTGGACATACCAAAGTTCAAGATGCTTACTCTGCAGCAGCTCCTGCCAATGTTGAGCAAAAATGCATGGATGGTGACACTGGATTTAAAGGAGGCTTACCTACACATCCCAATCAGACAGGAGTGCAGAAAATACCTCAGGTTCAAGGCCGGATCGAAACATTACCAATTCTCTGCGCTGCCCTTTGGCTTGTCTACTGCGCCCAGGGTTTTCACCAAGTGCCTGACACCAGTAGTAGCTTATTGCAGACTCAAGAGAATTCAAATTTACCCTTATCTGGACGACTGCCTTATCTAAGCAGACAGCAAGGATGTCTTATTCCAGCATCTGGAATTTGTTCAAAATCTTCTCAAGTACCTGGGATTCACTGTGAACATAAAAAAGTCAAATTTGACACCCACACAACAGATAACTTTTCTGGGTGCTCTCCTAAACACAACAAACCAGATGGCATTCCTGACATCCGAAAAACAACTGCAGCTGGCTTCAACTTTCAAAACCTTGGCGTCAATAACTCAGCTAACTGCAAGGAAATTCCTGCAGGCTTTGGGTTACATGGCCTCCTGCATCCTTCTCACACCAAATGCAAGACTACATATAGGTTCATAGGTTCATAGGTTCATACTAGGCTATCTGCCCTAGGGCATTTATAAGCCTAGCCAGAGTGTGTATGGCTTTCGCCACCCATATTAAATTAATTTTGCTATGCCCTTTTTCAAGGTTGGTATACTGTGCCTCTGTCTAACAGTGACACAGAAGTGATACCCGGGGTAAACCTACGATCTCCCATCCACTCATCAAGATTCCTCTTGAAGAGAGTCAATGAGGGACTCTGCCTAACCTGGACTGGGATTTTATTCCAGAGTGAAGGGAGCCTCTGGGTTATGAATCTGTCCCTCCAGCATGTCCTATTTATTTCAGTGCTGAGGTTTAAGTCCCTCGAGCGTAGCTCGATGGGATTTGGATTTTCTGAGGTGCAGCATGTCCATTAATTCCGGGTTGGACTGGCTTTATACGTCAGGCACAGATCGCCTCTGAGCAGGCGGTATGCCACTGAGTAGAGCTGGAGTTTCTTTAACCGGGCAGCATACGGCATCTGTTTGAGCCCCTTGATCCTCTTGGTGAGGTACTTTTGGGGTCTTTCCAGTTGCTGCAGGTGTCTGGTAAGGTACATCCCAAAAGGGGCATTGTACTCAATTATGGGCCTGATGAGGGATGAGTAAAGAGGCACGATGACCTCCCCTGACCTAGATGTGAATCCCTTCATGATTAGGTGGGCTATATAAAATGTTTTTCTAACCACTTTGGCCACATGGTTGTCAAATGAGAGATTGCTATCAACTTGGGTCCCCAGGTCCCTAATTACTTCTTCTGTACTTAATGGATTACCACCTATGTGGTAATTTGTGGGCACTTTGTTTTTGCCAAAGAGGTTGACTGTACACTTTTTGGCATTTAGCTTGAGGCCATGGCTCTGGCACCAGTTGTCTGTTTCTATGAGGCCCTTTTGGAGGATGCTTGTGTCGGCTGGAGAGTCTGTTATGGCGCCCAGTTTGCAGTCATCTGCGAACTTGGTCAGCCACAGTCCTTCCATGTTGGCCTGTACCTCCGAGAAATATATACCAAACAAGAGAGGTCGCAGGACTGAGCCTTGTAGGATGCCACTTGTAACTGGTTTGGAGTCTGACATGGCTCCAGCTATTCTAACCATGTGGGTTCTGTCCTTGAGCCAGTTTGCAACCCATCTAGTGACATAGGGGTTTATATTTAAGCTGGTGAGCTTACCTATAATGCCCGAGTGGGGTATTGTATCAAAGGCTTTTGCGAGGTCCAGGTAGGCTGTGTGGACCACCTTCCCCTTGTCAATGGCCTTGGTGACTGTTTCAAAGAAATCGACCAGGTTCAAGAGGCAGGATCTGCCCTTAACAAAGCCAAACTGGGTAGGATCCAGTGTCTGCAGGTCCCCAATATCTTTATTTATAAAGTCCATGATTATACACTCCTCAAAACTGAGGTGGAATCCTTCAAAGCCCCCGGGCCTGTGGAAAATATGGCCCAGACCGCAGAATCCTTTATAAACGCATTCTATGAACACCTTCAGGAATGCATGGATCATGCGATCCCAAATAAAACCAAGACCCAATCCTCCAAATGCAGACGTCCTGTCTGGTGGACCCCAGCCATAAACAAACTATACAATAGAAGGAGGAAGCTACTAAATGATAAAGCAAAATCCCAAAAAGGGAAGGCATCACTGATCAGTATTAGCAAAAAACTACGGGCACACATAAAATTGTCTAAGGCCAGCTTGAGAGAAAAATTGCACAGGACACTAAGGATAATCACAAGGCTTTCTTTAGTTATGTTAGGAACCTGGGTGGGAATTCCCAGATATGCTCAGAATTAGTCCAAAATGACAAAAATACACGAACCCACAGACATTGCCAACATCCTAGCTGACAGGTTCAGCAAACTTCTCCCCTCTCCCCACCAAAGGGCAAATATCTATCCCAGCAGAGTGCTGCCCCTGACATCTCAGATGCTCAGGTAAGAGCCGCCCTCTCCAAAGCAAAAAACACAGCATCAATGGGACCAGATGGTGTCCCAGGCTGCGTCCTACATGAACTCAAAGAAGAGCTAAACCCAAACATAAAACTACTGTTCAATCTCAGCCTTACTACAGGATATGTGCCCAAAGAGTGGACAGCAACAGTGGTCCCTCTCCATAAAGGTGGTGCCTCAACGGATCCTGGAAACTATCGCCCCATAAGGCTGACTAGCTTGGTCTGCAAAGCTATGGAAAGGATCATCATGGACCTCATAAATAAAGATATTGGGGACCTACAAACACTGGATCCTACCCAGTTCGGCTTTGTTAAGGGCAGATCCTGCCTCTTAAACCTGGTTGATTTCTTTGAAACAGTCACCAAGGCCATTGACGAGGGGAAGGTGGTCCACACAGCCTACCTGGACCTCGCTTAAAGCCTTCGATACAATACCCCACTCGGGCATTATAGATAAGCACACCAGCTTAAATATAAACCCCTATGTCACTAGATGGATTGCAAACTGGCTCAAGGACAGAACCCACATGGTTAGAATTGCTGGAGCCATGTCAGACTCAAACCAGTTACAAGTGGTGTCCCACAAGGCTCAGTCCTGGGACCTCTCTTGTTCGGTATATATTTCTCGGAGGTACAGGCCAACACGGAAGGACTGTGGCTGGCCAAGTTCAGATGACTGCAAACTGGGCCATAATCGACTCTCCAGCCGACACAAGCATCCTCCAAAAGGGCCTCATAGAAACAGACAACTGGTGCCAGAGCCATGGCCTTAAGCTAAATGCCAAAAAGTGTATAGTCATCCCCTTTGGCAAAAACAAAGTGCCCACAAATTACCACATAGGTGGAAATCCATTAAGTACAGAAGAAGTAATTAGGGACCTGGGGACCCAAGTTGATAGTAATCTCTCATTTGACAACCACGTGGCCAAAGTGGTTAGAAAAACATTTTATATAGCCCACCTAATCATGAAGGGATTCACATCTAGATCAGGGGAGGTCATCGTGCCTCTTTACTCATCCCTCATCAGGCCCATAATTGAGTACAATGCCCTTTTGGGATGTACCTTACCAGACACCTGCAGCAACTGGAAAGACCCCAAAAGTACCTCACCAAGAGGATCAAAGGGCTCAAACAGATGCCATATGCTGCCCGGTTAAAGACACTCCAGCTCTACTCAGTGGCATATCGCCTGTTCAGAGGCGATCTGTGCCTGACGTATAAAGCCATGTCCAACCCGGAATTAATGGACATGCTGCACCTCAGAAAATCCAAATCCCATCGAGCTACGCTCGAGAGACTTGAACCTCAGCACTGAAATAAATAGGACATGCTGGAGGGACAGATTCATAACCCAGAGGCTCCCTTCACTCTGGAATAAAATCCCAGTCCAGGTTAGGCAGAGTCCCTCATTGACTCTCTTCAAGAAGAATCTTGATGAGTGGATGGGAGATCGTAGGTTTACCCCGGGTATCACTTCTGTGTCACTGTTAGACAGAGGCACAGTATACTAACCTCGAAAAAGGGCATAGCAAAATAAATTTAAAATGGGTGGCGAAAGCCAAACACATTCTGGCTAGGCTTATAAATGCCCTAGGGCAGATAGCCTAGTATGAACCTATGAACCTATGAACCTATCCTTTCCATAGCTTTGCAGACCAAGCTAGTGAGACTTATGGGGCGATAGTTTCCAGGATCCGTTGAGGCACCACCTTTGTGGAGAGGGACCACTGTTGCTGTATGCCACTCTTTGGGTACATATCCTGTAGTAAGGCTGATATTGAACAAGAGGGGGGAGAAGTTTGCGCTGAACCTGTCAGCTAGGATGTTGGCAATGTCTGTGGGTTCGTGTATTTTTTGTCATTTTGGACTAATTCTGAGCATATCTGGGAATTCCCACCCAGGTTCCTAACATAACTAAAGAATGCCTTGTGATTATCCTTAGTGTCCTGTGCAATTTTTCTCTAGAAGCTGGCCTTAGACGATTTTATGAGTGCCCGTAGTTTTTTGCTAATACTGATCAGTGATGCCTTCCCTTTTTGGGATTTTGCTCTATCATGTAGTAGCTTCCTCCTTCTATTGTATAGTTTGTTTATGGTTGGGGTCCACCAGACAGGACATCTGCCTTTGGAGGATTGGGTCTTGGTTTTATTTGGGATTGCATGATCCATGCATTCCTGAAGGTGTTCATAGAATGTGTTTATAAAGGATTTTGCGGTCTGGGCCGTATTATCCACAGGCCCGGGAGCTTTGAAGGATTCCACCTTGGTTTTGAGGAGTGTGAAATTTGCTTTAGAGAAGTTTTTCACTGTGGTTTTCTGGGCATAGGGTGGGTTCGGGATGTGAATATCCAGTGAGATTAGTTTATGGTCTGATCTTACAAGTGAGGGATACACTTCTGGTCTGGAGCATAGAGTCCCCATGTTGGTGATGATCAGGTCCAGTATGTTTTCCCCTCTTGTGGGAGTGGTAACAAGTTTTTCCATAGCATTTGAGTTTATAAATTCTAGGAACCTTTGGGCTAGGGTGTTGGAGCTAGAGTAATGCTCCCAGTCTATGGTTGGGTAGTTGAAGTTACCCAATATAATGGTGTTTGGAGAGACCTTCATATTTTCCAGAGTTCTCAGGAAGGCCGAGTGGGGTTCCTGGGTTTGGGAGGGTGGTCTGTAGCAGGCTATAAACTGGAAGGCAGTTTTACCCACTGTTAGTTGCACATGGATAGTCTCTGATGCTTCGTGCTGTGCCACCAACCTGGAGGTGTGGGTATCTTTGATGAATATTGATACTCCCCCTCCTTTTGTGGTTCGGTCCAAGTTTTGGGGCCGAAAAGCATGATATGAGGTATAACCTGGTAGTGCTGGGGTGCTCTCGAGAGCCTTGAACCAGGTTTCTGTTACTGCACAGATATCGATGTTCTCCATGCTAAGGAGAGTTTCGAGTGCATGCATCTTGAGGTTTAGACTTCTGGCGTTGAGTAGCATTACTCTTAGTTTCTTATCCCTTGTGATACCTATGGAGGTGGGTTTGTCTTTTGAGCCTTGCCTAAAAAAGGCACTATGGGGGTAGCAAGAGCCTTTGCCAATATCCGAAAGCCCAGGGGTGACAGGTGCAAGCCGTCCCTAGCGAAGCATCGTGGCTTGTCGAGCATGTCATCCCAGGCTGACAGGCATTAGATCCCCTTTGAATGACACCAGTACTTAAGCCAATTGTTGAAATTGATAATTTTGTCTTTATACTGTGGCATCATCCTTGGTGAGGGTAAGATGCTACTCAAGGTCAGGGTCATACCGGCCTGGGATACATGCTCAGAGAGCTCCTCTATGTCTCTTTTCATGTAGTCCAGGGAGGTACATCTCAGGTCATTCACACCAGCATGGACAATGACTGAGTCATATTTGTACTTGCCTTGGAGTGACCTGAGTGCTTGTGTTATGTGGCGGATCCTAGCACCCGACAGGTAGCTCACCGTGACCTTCTCCTTGTTCAGCCTGGTGAGTGGGACGTCAGTGTGCCTGATGATAGAGTCACCTATTATAGGTTCATAGGTTCATACTAGGCTATCTGCCCTGGGGCAATTATAAGCCTAGCCCGATTCTGTATGGCTTACGCCACCCCTTGATTTGAGTATACTGTGCCCTTTTTAAGGTTTAGTTTACTGTGCCTCTGTCTAATAGTGACATGGGAGTAATCCCTGGGACAAACCTACGATCCCCCATCCACTTATCGAGATTCTTCTTGAAGAGATTCAGTGAGGTGCTCTGCCTCACATGAACTGGAATTCTATTCCAGAGCGAAGGGAGCCTCTGGGTTATGAACATGTCCCTCCAGCAAGTTCTATTTATTTCTGTGCTGAGGTTCAAGTCCCTCGAGCATGTGGCTCTAAGGGATTTAGATTTACTGAGCTGGAGCATGTCCATTAATTCTGGATTTGACATAGCTTTGTATGTCAGGCATAGATCGCCTCAGTAGGCGGTATGCAACTGAGTAGAGCTGGAGTTTTTTTAACCGAGCAGCATATGGCATCTGTTTGAGACCCTTGATCCTCTTGGTGAGATACTTTTGGGGTCTTTCTAATTGCTGTAGGTGTCGGGTAAGGTACATCCCAAAAGGGGCATTGTATTCTATGATGGGCCTGATGAGGGATGAATAAAGGGGCACGATTACCTCTCTTGATCTAGATGTGAAACCCTTCGTGATGAGGTGGGCTATGTAGAAGGTCTTTCTAACCACTTTGGCAATGTGGTTTTCAAAGGAGAGATTGCTATCAACTTGGGTCCCCAGGTCCCTAATAACGTTTTCTGTACTTAATGGGTTTCCGCCTATGTGATCATTTGTGGGCACATTGTTTTTGCCAAAAGGTATGACTATACATTTTTTGGCATTTAGCTTTAAACCATGGCACTGGCACCAGTTATCTGTCTCTGTGAGACCTTTTTGAAGGATGTTTGTGTCAGCTGGAGAGTTGATTATGGCGCCCAGTTTGCAGTCGTCTGCGAACTTGGTGAGCCATAGTCCTCCCACATTTGCCTGTACCTCGGAAAAGTATATACCGAACAAGAGTGGTCCCAGGACAGAACCCTGTGGGATGCCACTTGTGACCGGTTTCGAGTCTGACATGGCTCCAGCAACTCTCACTCTGTGGGTTCTGTCTTTGAGCCAGTTTGCGACCCATCTTGTGACATAGGGGTTTATATTTAAGTTGGATAGCTTATCTATGATGCCCGAGTGGGGTATTGTGTCAAATGCCTTTGCAAGGTCCAGATAGGCTGTGTGGACTACCTTCCCTTCATCTATGGCTTTGGTGACTGTTTCAAAGAAGTCAACCAGGTTCAAAAGGCAGGATCTGCCCTTGACAAAGCCGAACTGGGTAGGATCTAGTGTCTGTAGGTCCCCAATGTCTTTGTTTATGAGCTCCATGATGATCCTCTCCATAGCCTTGCAGACTAAGCTAGTCAGGCTTATGGGGTGATAGTTTCCAGGGTCCGTAGAGGCTCCACCTTTGTGGAGTGGGACCACTGTTGCTGTATGCCATTCTGTGGGCACATATCCTGTAGTGAGGCTGAGATTGTATAGCTGTTTTATTTGAGGGATTAGTTCCTCTTGTAGTTCATGTAGGGCGCAACCTGGGACGCCATCTGGTCCCATGGAAGCAGTGTTTTTGCTTTGGAGAGGGCAGCCTTCACCTGAGCATCTGAGATGTTTGGGAGGCAGCCCTCTGCCGGGATAGATACTTGCTCTTTTGGGGGGGAGGGGGTGGAGAAGTTTGCACTGAACCTGTCTGCCAGGATATTGGCGATGTCTGTGGGTTCAGTGTATTTTTGTCATTTAGAATCAACTCAGAACAAGTCTGGGAGTTGCATCCCAGGTTTCTAACATAACTGAAAAAGCCTTATGATTGTCTTTGGTGTCCTGTGCAATTTTTCTCTCGAAGCTGGCCTTGGAGGATTTTATGAGGGATCGTAATTTTTGCTAGTACTGATCAGAGATGCCTTCCCTATTAGGGATTTTGCTCTATCATGTAGTAGCTTCATCCTTCTGTTGTACAGTTTATTTATGGCAGGGGTCCACCAGACTGGACGCCTGCCTTTGGATGATTGGGTCTTGGTTTTGTTTGGGATAGCATGATCCATGCATTCCTGGAGATGTCCGTAGAATGCATTTATATAGGATTCTGCAGTTTGGGCTGTAGTTTCCACTGGCCCTGGGGCCTTGAAGGATTCCACTTCGGTTTTGAGAAGTGAGAAGTTCGCTTTTGAGAAGTTTTTCACTGTGGTTTTCTGGGCTGGGGTTGGGGTCGGGATGTGGAGATCCATTGAAATTAATTTATGGTCTGATCTTACCAATGAAGGATATACTTCTGGTGTGGAGCATAGAGTCCCCATGTTGGTAATGATCAGGTCCGGTATGTTGTCCCCTCTTGTGGGAGTGGTGACTAGTTGTTCCATAGCATTTGAGTTTATAATTTCCAGGAATCTTTGGGCTAAGGTGCTGGGGCTTGATTAGTGCTTCCAGTCAATGTTTGGGTAGTTGAAGTCGCCCAATATAATGGTGTTCAGAGAGATCTTAATGTTCTCCAATGTTTTCAGGAAAGCCGAATGGGATTCCTGACTTTGAGAGGGTGGTCTGTAGGATGCTATAAACTGAAAAGCAGTCTTGCCCACTGTTAGTTGCACATGGATGGTCTCCGATACCGTGCAATGCCACTAACCTGGAGGTGTGGATATCCTTGATAAATATGGAAACTCCCCTCCTTTTGTGGTTCGGTCCGGGTTTTGGGGCGAAAAGCATGATATGAGGTATAGCCTGGTAGTGCTGGGGTGCTCTCTGGAGCCTTGAACCAGGTTTCTGTCACTGCACAGATATCGATGTTCTCCATACTGAGGAGAGCTTCAGATGCGTGCATCTTGAGGTTAAGACTTCTGGCGTTTAGCAGCATTACCCTTAGTTTCTTGTTCCTTGTGCTGTCTATGGGGTGGGTTTGACTTTTGAGCCTTGCCTAAAAAGGCACTATGGGGTGGCAAGAGCCTTTGCCAATATCCGAAAGCCCAGTGGTGACAGGTGCAAGCCGTCCCTAGCGAAGCAACGTGGCTTGTCGAGCATGTCATCCCAGGCTGACAGACACTGGATCCCCTTTGAATGACACTAAAATTTTAGCCAATTGTTAAAATCGATCATTTTGTCTTTGTACTGTGGCATCATTCTAGGTGAGGGTAAGATGCTGCTCAAGGTCAGGGTCATACCAGCCTGGGCTACATGATCAGAGAGCTCCTCTATGTCTCTTTTCATGTAGTCCAGGGAGGAACGTCTCAGGTCATTCACACCAGCATGTACAATGACTGAGTCATATTTGTATTTGCTTTGGAGTGACCTGAGTGCTTGCATTATGTGTCGGATCCTAGCACCCGACAGGCAGCTCACTGTGACCTTCTCTTTATTCAGCCTGGTGAGCGGGACGTCAGTGTGTCTGACAATAGAGTCAACTATAACAAGAGTATCAGGTGTGTTATTCAGCCTTAAGGGCTGTGGCTGCTTGGCACACTGACTTTGTGGGTTATGTGTTGTGTGTGTTTTGTTTTGAGGTAGTGTTTGCTTGGATGTCTGCTTTGGAGGTCTCTGTTGCTTATGTAGATTTTTATTTAGAGCCTCCGAGTATGTTTTTGTGTATTTATGTGTTTGGTTCGCTGATGTGGTGGGACTATGTGATACTGGAATTGTGTTGTGTGAGGTTACCTTCTCCTCCTGACTGGTTACACCAGTTTTGAGATGAGAGAGCTCAGCCTCCAGTTTGGCTAAATAGTTGCATCTCTCACATATATTTGAACCTGTTTGGAGGAGGAGAGGGTGTGTTGTTTAGCCTTAAGGGCTGTGACTGTTCGGCACACTGGCTTTGTGAGCTATGTGTTGCACATGTTTTGTTTTGGGGTAGCGGTTGCTTGGGTGTCTGCTTTGGAGGTCTCTGCTGCTTAGGCAGATTTTTATTTAGAGCCTCCAAGTATGTTTTTGTGTGTTTATGTGTTTGGTTTGCTGTCATGGTAGGTCTATGTGAGACTGGAATTGTAGTGAGTGTGGTTTCCTTCTCCTCCTGACTGGTTACGCCAGTACTGAGTTGAGAGAGCTTAGCCTCCAGTTTGGCTATATGGTTGCATCTCTCACATGTGTTGGAATTTATTGGGAGGAGGAGGGGGTTGTCTGTGTACATGAGGCAGTTGTAACATTGCCTCAAGATTCCCAGATTCACCAGCTGGACTGGAGAGGAGATTGACAACTGACCTTTGGACATGCTAGAATAGTATTGGGAATTTCTTTATAATTGAAAAAAGACCTTTTCCCTGCAAGTGGGCTATGAGAAAAATACAATGGTACCTAAAAAGTGTATGGTCCCAGCATTGCCACAGTCTAGACACACAGATTGCTGTCTTCTCTTGTCTACAAAAGGAATTCCATTAGTGGACCATGGCATGTCTTCACAACAAAGGGAAAGCCTTCAGTCTGCCTCCAGCCAGCCAAGTGTTAACCACAGACGCCTCGGATTACGTATCCGACCGTATACGGCCCACTTGCAGGGAAAAGGTCTTCAAGGTTTTTGGACATAGGATCAAAAGCACCTGCATATCAATTTAAAAGAGATGTTAGCTGTACAGAATGCCCTCTTGGATTTCAGGGATCTTCTACAACCAGGACAACTACTGATATGGACAGACAACACCACAGTTATGTGGTACATAAACAAGCAAGGGGGTTCACACTCCTACCCCCTTTGCAGACTAGCCATGACTCTTTGGAACACAGCTCTAGCTTGCAAAGTGGATATACAAGCTCAGTTTCTGCCAGGGAAACAAAATATTCTGGCAGACAGCCTGAGCAGGAACCTGTCAGACCCACACGAGTGGATGCTAGACACCCAAATATTCAAGATGATTACAGAAGCCTGGGGCTGCCCGGACATAGATCTGTTTGCATCCCCCAACCACCAGTTACAGATTTTTTGCTCAAGGACATTTCACAAACTAGCATGGAAAGTGGATGCACTATCATTCAGTTGGAGAAATCTCTCGGGGTATGCCTTTCTGCCACTACCTCTTCTTCCACGGGTGTTATTAAAGATCAAGCAGGACAAGCCCAAGATGATGATTTTACTGGCCCCACATTGGCCTCGTCAATTTTGGTACTCAACACTGATGAATCTATCCCAGGAGCCACCTTGGATTTTACCTCAGATTCCAAATCTTTTGTCCCAACACCAGGGCCAGGTTCTGCACTCTCATGTCAAAACTCTCAGCCTGGCACCCTGGCGAATTCAGGGTCTATGATTAATCCTTTTCTTCCCAAACAGGTCATGGATGTCATCTTAGAAGCCAGACAGCCTAGCACTAGAAAATCTTATGCAGGTAAATGGAAGAGATTTTGCACCTGGATGCATGCTCAGGATTCGGATCCCCTCATTTCTAATATCCCACTGATTTTACTTTATCTGACAGACATGCTTCATAACGGTTTATCCTTCTCCTCCATAAAAATACATGCCTCAGCTATCTCTGCACATTACAATACAGATCCTCCAATCTTTTCACATCCACTTCTGAAACAATATCTCAGAGGAGCAAAGAATTTAAGGCCCCCTAGGACACCACCCATACCTGCCTGGGACCTCAACTATGTTCTGGAAAAACTCACTCTGCCTCCTTTTGAGCCTGCTGCCACATCTGATCTTAAGTATTTATCATGGAAGACAGCTATCCTGCTGGCTTTGACTTCATCCAGGAGAGTCTCGGAGTTACAAGCACTCATGGCTGTGGAACCTTATATTATTTTTCACCAAAATAGGGTGTCTTTAAGGACTAATCCTACTTTCATGCCTAAAGTGGTTTCCAAAGTGGCTTTAAATCAAACTATTCACCTGCCAACTTTTTTCACTAATCCACAAAATAAGGGGGATAGAATCTTGCATTCCTTGGATGTACACAGACAACTTTGTTTTTACCTGGACAGAACCAAGGATATCAGGAAAACAGAGCAACTGTTTGTTTCTTATGCAACAAATTCCCAAGGCAAAGCTATTTCAAAACAAACCATTTCTAAATGGATTGCTCATGGAATCAGATTTTGTTACTCTCATCATGGAAAGCAAATCCCAGGAAAAATTAGGACTCACTCTACCAGAGCTGCTGCTACTTCAGCTGCCTTTCTCAGGGGAGTACCTACCAAAGATATTTTGGAAGCTGCAACTTGGAGTTCAGTGCATACTTTGTCTAAGCACTACAATCTCCCTCTTTACTCTAAGTCTAGGGCAGGCTTTGCTTCTGCAGTTTTGCAGGGCCTTCTAGCCGTCCTTTCTACTCTATAACCACCACCCTTTATCTCAGTTTTGGGATTCAACCCTACAGTGATGACTGCAACAGTGAAACCCGATGAACATTGTACAGTTGTGTACACTTACCATAAATGTAGATGCTCGAATGTCTTCACTGTTGCAGTCTGGGTTACCCTCCCTCCTGACCCCTCTTATATTTTCATTAGTGTGGTTTCCTACTTCACCCTTCTTCTGAGGTGTATTTGCTTCAGGGTATGGGGTTTGTTGTATGTTACTTTTATTGTTTTACTATTAGCCTTCATTTTTGGGCACCTGACATCTGGGGCAAGAAAAACTGGAGAACATGGCGTCGGCTGGCAGCTTTGTACTCCTAGCGCTCTGACGTCAGGGAGCATGACTGAACAGCCGACGCCGGACCCAGACTTTGGGATTCTGGCCAACCGAGGACTGCCTGCCGGCAGGAAGAACCCTACAGTGATGACTGCAACAGTGGAGACACTCGAACATCTATATTTATGGTAAGTGTACACAACTGTACTTTACTGATACCAGCCTGACATCATACTGGTGGGATGGAGTACTGTTAACATCTTGTGCCCTTGCCATGTAAGGTCCTGGTTATGGGATCTGCAACAGTTAGTAGTGCATTGCAGGGCAGACGTCTTTGTCTGAGGGGGGTAATACCTATTCGTGCATGACGTATGTTATTTCTGCCTGTCATCCCCATTAATGGTCCATGTAGACATATATGTTTCTGCTATGTTCCCACTTTATCTACAGATGTATGTCCGTATATACCTATATAGATATAAATATCTGCTTACATATATGTGTGTATATATCTATATATATATATATATCTACATCTACATATATCAATATGTTGTATCTGTTTAGACATTAATATATTTTCACACACACATACATCTACATGTTGGAATACATTCTCTGTACTGTTGAATGACTGGGCTAGATGATATGTTTGTGAATACAGCAGGGTTATGCATATCTGAGATGGCTTAGAGATAAATCACTTTGGCTATGGTGTGCATGGTCTTGTGTTTGAGCCCAGCAGAGAGTTTATTTTGTTGCTAGGCAGAACAAGGGCCGATGGATACAGACTGATTAAGGCACTTTAAAGCAGTTGTACGCAGGTTTGCATGGGCTTGAACGGAGGAAAGCACTGCTAAAGTTTGGTTACAGTTTCTTATACTCAGGTAGCTGCTGAATTGCTTAAACTGTGTAGGAATTGTGTAGCAAACCTGCTTACAACTGCTTTAAAGTGCCTTAATCACTGTGTATCCAACGGGCCGTGTTCTGCCCAGCAACAAAATAAACAGCTCTTGCAAGGCTCAAACCAAGGACCCTGCACACCATAGACAAAGTGATTTACCACTAAGCTATAACAGATACAAAGAGATTTGATGGTTTCAGAAACATATCCAGTCCAGTCATGCAACAGTACAGAGAATGTATACCAACATCTAGATGTATGTGTGTGTAAATATATTAATATCTAAAAAGATACAACATATCTAGATATGTAGATATATATTAGTTTCTAAAATTATATACATATATATCAATATATATGCACATATATACATGCATATGCCTAAATCGACACATATATGTGTCTACACCTATATGTCTACATATACACAGCACGTTACATATGTGTAGACAGATATATATCTGTGTAGGTATATACGGACATAGTTATGTATATGTTAGCAGATACATAAATCTATATAGGTATATATGGCCATACATCTGTAGATAGCAATGGCAGATTAACAAATACACATATGTCCACATGCACTGTTAATGGGGTTGAGAGGCCCCACACACTATATGTCTTGTATGAAGAGGCATCACCCCCACAGCCAAACACGTGTGCCTTGCAATTCACTACCAAGTACAGTCTGCCTCACATAGGACATGTAATATGTGGAAGCCATCAACATCCCCAGGATACAAATACACAGACACAAATATGCAGATACAGATATATATATATATATATATATATATATATATATATATATATATATATATATATACATGTGACTACACATACACATGCAGATATATATACAGTAAGATACATATATAGAAGGTGCACACAATATGGAACAGCCACTATGCCTACAGTTAACACCTGAACAACTGGACACTGTATGGGCCACCCATACAAATATCAATCGTTGCTTGCAACATATACCCATATAAAGGTCATAAGAAAGACACCACACACAGGTTGGCAGAAATGGGAATCCTTTAATTGTGTACTATAAGAGTTCTATATGCCATGTCATGTAGCTGTTCAGATACTGACAACTATATAAACAGAGTACTGCAACTGTGAAACAGTTACACTAATACAGTAGTCTGGAAAGGTTCACAACTGCTGCTGTGCAGGCCAAGCCCTTCAAACTGTACAATAGTGAAGACAGACTGGGCCACAGGATATCAAACAATCAACAGTATGTACTGCATGTGTGTAGTTCAGCAGCCTCTATCTACACTCTGTACAAACTCAGTAGGAGGTAAAGATGTTTTGTGATCAAATGGGTTGTAATTGGTACATAACAAGGCACAACTGACACCATCACGAGCACAAAGACAAACTGAACAGTCTGTATGGCAGGAGGCAGTAGGCTTGCAGTACCCAGTTCATGTAAGTAATGTCAATATAGGTGAAGTATATGGTGCTGTACATCCAGATACCTTGTGGCAGCTCACCCCTGATACCCCCACATTTTGTAACAGCCTAGGTCATTTATGGTGCTCCCCACCTACACTCAGTAATACAGGCCCATATACCACTGTTACATACACTGGTCTCTGGAGTGCATAAGGGCACACATGTATTGTGTAGGTAATGCCCACACATATATGGCCCCAGCTCCACTGTATGTTTGGGGGATACAACAGCAGTGGACTAATGGCAGCAATGGCAGTGTGATATACTCACAGCCCACTATAGAACAACCCCCAACAGCATGACATATGTGCAAAGCTTGGCATGTAGATGGAGGACAGAGTCTGGAACACAGGCACATATGTGGAACACTGTTGCCATACACTAAGCAAGGTGCTGGTGTTACACGATAGTCTGCAACATACCCTTAGTCAGGGAATTGAGGTTAGACACAGAAATGGATGTAGCCATGTACTCATAGCCCACAACACACACACTGCCAGTGTAATATCTGACATAGGACCTGTGTTGTGGACGGACAACAGATGATAGGCATACCTCTGTCCAGCAAGAGGATAGGTCCACAGTAGTGATCTATGCAGACAGACTGCATTCCAAGGTACACTAGTATGTACACACACACACCCTGTAACATCATTACTATGCAAAGCATAACACAACTCTACTCACAGTCTGTCTGTAGTTCCTGATCCTCCTACAATGGTTCTCCTGTAAGAGGTATTGCTACCTACTGTCTGTAACACTGATGCCCACACACAGGAAGGATGTCCATCACACAGGAAATGTAAAGGGATCACACCCACATGCTGTAGGGATTTATAGTGGGTGGTTGCCATGACAGTGGTATTTGGAAGTAGTGCACATGTGTAATTATATATATATATATATATATGGCTGTCTAGATAAGTAAATGTACATATATTTCCACCATATGTCCTGGACTTGGAGTGTAGCTTTACCCCAGTCCATATAGTCCCAAAGTCATAGTGCAAGGGGATTTCAGGTATGTATACCAGGTATATTACTCGACTATTGCTACTGTCATTGGGATTGTCTTCATAGACATGGTGTGTGTGGAAGGTGACATCTGCTTATAACATGTGTGCCATTGACTACTGACAGACATCCTAAGGAAATCATTGTAAAGTACCGACACTAGCATGTAATACCCCTGTGGAGTGCAGCAGAGATATTGGCCAATATATGTGGAACTTCGTACACACACTGTACAGTCCAGAGGTTAACACATAATGCCTTAGTACACAGCATGTGTACCAGGCCTGACAATATGGATGCAGACAGCCATGTAGATGGGTATAACACATAACGACTGGTATACATTTGCCACCATAGGGTTTGGATTCACACACTCCTGTCTGGCCTGACACATAATGACTGCTGGTACAGGGGTGCCATGGATACATACTACCCACTAGATATTGACATACATCTGTACAGCATCCCACTGCTCTGTCTAACATACATGACTTTTAGCAGTACATCTGGCAAGTATCTGCACATGACATCTCACTGGGTAAGTACACTAGGCTGCTAGGCATGTAACACTGGGGGAATGCACATGTACCTGCATATATAGCAAGCTCAACAGCCATGTCACAGCACAGGGTAAGATACACCTGTGTGAAAGTGCATAACCGCAACCAGTGTGAACACAGCCGCAGCCACATATGGTAATCTAGCATATTATTACAGTATATGGACTATCTGTTCTACACCATCCTCATATGTAAAAGTCACAGAGTGACCCTACATATACTGGGCTGCTACTCAGTTTGGTCTGATGGCTGTCTGTGGTATGGGACATGTGTGTGTATGGCCCTACAAACATGTACGGCAAAACGGTACCATACAGTGGGACAGCATGTAACATCAAATAGAAGGGGAGCTAGAACAATGATATCTACCACAATCTGCACACAGGCTAATGTACATATTAACAATACACACACTGCCGACATTCACCATCACTACACAGACCTCAGTACTGTACAAACATCCACAGAATGTCCAGGTTATGTCATGATATATAACCCCTACTGTACATGACATGTGTAGCAATCTGATATATCACTGGCTTGTTATCAGATATGATGACACTATTTATGGTGTACAGCACATATGCACCACTTCATGCACGACATATGTACAAGGGATGACAGAGGTGTGGCTGACAGCACATACACAGGGCCAGTATAGACATGTTGCTGTGATAACCTCATACATTTATCATTGTAACGGGGTGTGTTGCAACATATGTCCTATGAGGGATATGAAGTCAGTAACTGTCACGACCTTCGCCATCTACAGATTGCAATCCTCACACTACATTCTGCATTCCACAGATAGATGCACCATGGCTAACACATGAAACCAAAGGCACAACACTGCCCAGTCTGTAGATGACCCTGCAGATGGGGATTCCTCATATACATGAAAACTGACATGGTAGGTATTGCGACATGTACGACAGGCATATCCAGAAAAAAACACTGTTAAACCAACATTACTCCAAATGCAGTATAACAGCACTTACAGTCTGTAGTCAGGTCAGGCACATCCTCCTCCTCTTTGCTGCCCTCTTTCCACAGTGTATGTTGTTAAAGATAAATCCTCAATCCATCTGAGATGCTGTTTGCCAAACAGCAGATCTAGTTCCTGCTCACAGTGACTGAAAAGAGCCAACACCACCATGATGTTCCTAGGTACTGGAGTGTGTTTTCATGCATTTGGCTATGGGAATGTTACCACAGCTGTTCCACATTCAATCAGCTAGGGTAGGGCTGCACTTCATGCAAAGGCCATCAGCTGATCATGAGCATCACTTAAATTGCACATGCTGCTGCCTAAGCATAGCAGGTGTGGGCCTCCACATCCACCAGAGAGGGGGTGGGGGAGGCAGGCAGAGGCAAATACATGTCAGGGAGGGATGGGAGAGTAAAACCAGAGCATGTTTGTGTCACACACCTACCAACACAGGGTGTCAAACCCCCGACAACTGTGTAGTACTATCACAGTTCGATGCGGTTATTGGATGCACCACATGGGTTACCTGCTATGGAACACTCAGAACATATTTTTGATGGGGAGTGACATATGCAACAGGGATATGGTAGATATACAGTAGGTGATGTACATGTGCCTGTGACGTACACGTGACTGTCTGCATGAACAGGTGCCAGCGTTAACACAGACACACTCACACAGGGAGGCACACACATTGACACACTTGGCAGGCCCAAGAGTGCAACTCATCATTAGTGGGATTGCCACAACACATCAATGTGCAGGTATCACATGCACCACATGGGTCATATGGAGGTCGTATAGGCAGAGTATGAAGAGGTGTCAGACATCAGACAGCATGCTTCAGTATGCTCTGGGGGGTTGTAGTGAGGGTGGATGTGGACATGCACACCATACAACACACATACGAACACACAGGGTGCCAGTTCTGACATGCATGGGTGCATGTCTACATGGGTGTGTGGTGGTCAACTGTGCCAGCAGGCTGTACAAGGATAGGTGATGGGTATACCTTGGCATCAAGCCACATGACAATGGTCTGCATTGTGGCTCAGGCCTGTAGTTTCTGCATTTGCCCACACAGGTGGGTATTGCATCCCCCATCCAGTCACCTGGGTGACTATTGTGTGTGGCCAGTGCTGTGCATCACTTGCCATGTATGTGTTCCTTAGTCCATGACATGGATGGTGCCTGGGATGTGCACACCTCCCACATGCATGTACAGTGACATGTGCTACTGTACCTGGGGTATCTGGCCCATGTTGTGAACACAGATTATCATCAGATGTGCCAGTCTTGCCCACCTTTGGCAGGAACTGGTAATGGGCAGCAGGTTTACCCTGCAACTACATTGATAGCATGTGAACAGCATTCCCTGATGTCAGTGTCATCTCTCCATACAGGGCAAGTTGTCAGGCATGGTATGTCTGTTGTAAGTCACATGTGAAGGCACCATAGGTGGTGCAGGTGTCCATTGGAGAACATGGTGGAGGTGCACTGTCTGCATGTACATGCATATTGGGCAGATGGGCAGGGTGACATGCCCTCTGTAGCCCACTGCTATCACTGCATAGTTACTATCAGTGGCCAATATGCAGTGTACTACCCACATATTGGCTGTTGCCTAGGCATGTGTGTGCATATGACACATGGGTTGAATGTGTGCTCTGGGTAATATTGGGGTCGCTAACTGTGATTGGCTGGCCTTGATTTCACATGTATGGGTATTGCTTTGCACCCCAGCCTCTCAGCTAATTTACATCTGTTATCCCTGTATGGTTGACATTGTGATATATAGTAGGACCACCATAAAAGAAATAAGCAAAACCCCCTCCACATTGCCCACACTCACAACCACCTCTACAAACAATACGAGTTACAAACACACACACAAACCTGTCATGTCTGGGAGTTGAACCCCTATCTAACTAGTTTATTATGCTGTAGCACTACACAGTTATAGTACACACCATGGACGTTACTGAAGTACTTCTTCCCCAAAGGTGTATTTCACATTGAATGACATCAGCAGGATTACCAAAGAAGGCCATTTCAACTGTACTGCGAGTGACTAGCCAAAAATGCATGGCTCCCAACACAGACAGTGAGACACACACAAAACATCCACAACTGACATGTGTGGGTATAGAACCCCTGACCGAGGTCTAGATCACACTACAGCATGGAGCTGTTATAGGTCTCACCACAGGAACTGCTAGAAAAATCCCTCACCAAAGGTGTATTTCACAATGAATGACATCAGCAGGATTACTAAAGAAGGGCATTTTAACTGTACTGTGAATGACTAGCCTAAAATGCATTGCTCCCTACACAGACAGTGAGACACACATAAAACATCCACAACTGACATGTGTGGGTATAGAACCCCTGACTGAGGTCTATATCACACTATAGTATGGAGCTGTTATAGGATGCACCACAGTGATTACAAGTGAAATCCTTCCCCAAAGGTGTATTTCACAATGAATGACATTAGCAGGATTACTAAAGAAGCTCATTTCAACTGTACTGCGAGTGACTAGCCTAAAATGCACTACTCCCTACACAGACAATGAGACACACACAAAATATCCACAACCGACATGTATGGGTATTGAACCCCTGACCAAGGTCTGTATCATACTACAGCATGGAGCAGTTATAGGTCGCACCACAGGGATTAATACAGAACTTTTTCCACAAAGTTGTATTTCACAATGAATGACATCAGCAGGATTGCAAAAGTAGGGCATTTGAAATGTACTGCGAGTGAGTAGCCTATAATGCATTGCTCCATACACAGACATTGAAACACACACAAAACATCCAGAACTGCCATGGGTGGAGATGGAACCCTACCACAGATCTAATTCACACTACAGCAGTACGCAGTTACAGGATGCACTACAGAGATTACTGAGCTGCAACCTTCCCAGAGGTGTATTTCTAGGTGGGTGACATCAGCAGCCTTGCTAAAGTTGAGTACATGAATTCTAAGGAGTATTAGTACCCTAAAAAGCATTGTTCTCTACTCAGTCAAAGACAAGCGGAGACACATGGACAAACAGATTCACACACACAGTTGCCAAGTCTGGGGTTGGAACATCTACCTAACTACATTATCACACTACAGCAATACGCAGTTACAGGACACACAATGGAGATTACTGGGCTACACCCTTCCCAGAAGTGTATGTCTAGGTGAGTGTCATCAGCAGCCTTGCCAAAGTTAAGTATATGATTTGTACAGAGTGTGAGTAGCCTAAAAAGCATTGTTCTCTACTCAGTCAGACACACACACTCGCAGTTGCCAAGTCTGGGGTTAGACCACCTCCCTAACTACTTTATTACACTACAGTAGTATGCAGTTACAAGATGGGCTACAGAGATTACTGGGCTATAATCTTCCCAGAGGTATATTACTAGGTGAGTATGTGAATTGTACGGAGTGTGAGTAGCCTAAAAAGCATTGCTCTCTACTCAGTCAGACAGACACACACACACACACACACACACACACACACACACACACACACACACACACACACACACACTTACCAGGTCTGGGGTTAGAACACCTACCTAATTACTTTATCACACTACAGCAGTACGCAGTTTCAGGACGTGCTATGGAGATCACTGGGCTATGATTTTCCCAGAGGTGTATTTGTAGGTGAGTGACATCAGCAGCCTTGCCAAAGTTGAGTATATGAATTGCACGGTGTGTGAGCAGCCTAAAACGCATTTCTCTCTACAGTCAGAGACAGACAGACACACACAGAAACATGCACTAACACAATTGCCAAGTCTGGGGTTAGAACTACTACCTAACTAGTTTATCACTACAGCAGTACACAGTTATGGGACGCACCATGGAGATTACTGAGCTACAGCTCTCCCAAAGGTGTATTTCACATTGTATAACCTCAGCAGGCTTGTCATGATACTGCTATGGGGAGGGCAGTGTGTGCATGGGCCATAACCCATTCATGTAGGGATTGACATGCCACATGCAGGCACACACAAGGTCATATGTCACAGGTACATGTATACAGCTACTAGATGACTACTTCCTTGTACAGTCATGTTGCACAGCTGGCACGTGCACCGCATAGTCTGTCATGCTAACAGATACTGGTGGCTAGTATCTGCACCTCATGTGTTTGGGGCCCTTTGCTGTGTGCTGGGTGGGACAGACCTGGATGGCTCCTTGTCACGGTCACCTTCTCCCACACATCTATGTCCATCTACCTTTGGCTTATTATAGTGTGTTGCCCTTACATATATGTCTGTATTCCTATTCACTATGTGTAAAAGGCAGGAGTGGTGCATACTGACATGTGTCTGCACTAAGAACTGCGACTGCCAGATATGTCTGGTCCACTGGTGTTTGCAGACATGGCCTTCATGTGTTTGTGTGTGAGCATGCCCAGTATGAACTTTCAGTATGTTGTTGACTGACATTGCCTTCATTCCTCTAAATGTGTGAGCATGCCCAGTATGGCCATCTGTATTGCATGTGTAGATCAAGTCCAGGTAGTTTGTACTATGGTGCTGACCTTTGTACTGTACACCGACAGGTAGCATGCTGTGTCTGCAGGGTATCCATCAGTCATTTGACATTGACTGTTGCTACATTTCTGCATAGAGGGATGGGGGGGACACCTGATTGTTTCTACATTTCTACATAGGAGTGGGGGGGCACACTTGACTGTTACTATAAGTGTACGTAGGATGGGGGGGTACACCTGACACTTGTACTTTTTTTTCTAGGACTGTACTGGTATGTCAGGTACTCCATTTCAGTCTGTAGTCTTACCCATTGTGCTGGCTAGAGGCATACCAGTGTACTATAGATCTTAGCTTTAATTACCTACATATTAGTTTCTGACTTCCTAGCCTTCACAACTTACATCTAACTGCCTGGCCTGCTGTAGTCTGTCTGTGTAGGCCTGGGGGATGGGTTACCCATAGGGTTCATTTAGAGGCCATAGTACAGCATTCGTTTGCATTTGTCTACACCTGTCCTGCTGGCTGAGACTGTTTTTGGGTATGTGAACCTTCCTGACTGGCATGTGTGGGTCTTATGGACACACATGTCACTCATCCCATTTCCTGCAGTGGGTTTTCTCACCCTGTGTAGTACTGGCTAGTATAGTGACTCCAGTATGTGTTACAGATGTCATGGTGCCACTATGGGTGTCTACTGTCTGCTGCCATAACATTTGGCCACCCGATTCCCTTGCATGCTCACATCCATACCATAGCTATAGGTAACAACACATTCTACTCCATTTGGCAATTGGTAGGTTGATTGACTTACCTTGAGGATGTGCCAGACTTGAGGATGGTGCTGGAGGGCTGGCTATGTCTGATGCACATAGTACACTCCCTATACATGGTTGAGCATAGGTAGTGTCATGTTTGGCATCCCTTTTACTGTCTGTGCGAGTCAGAGAGAGAGGTCATTCCCTGGGTCCCTACTGTGTCAGTGCATATGCTATGCGTTGCCTCTTTGCCAAGGCCAGGGCATACTGGGCACACCTCCTTCTGCCTATTAGGGCAGGCTCAGGTTGTTCCTCCTCCGAGTCACTCTGTGCCTATACAGGCCTTGGCATTGGTGGGGGGCTGTGTAGCCCTGCCCCATGCTGTTCCTGCTGCAGCTGTTTCCACAGGATCATATTGTGTAGCATAGCACATACCATAACAATCTGGGTACATGTAGCTGGTGAATACTGCAAGGGTCCACTGGATGTGTCCAGGCACCGGAACCGTGACCTGAGCATCCCAAACACATGCTCTATTATATGTCTGGCCTGTGCGTGTGCCTCTTTATGGTGTTGTTGTTCAGGTGTGTGTGCATTTCTGATGGCTCCAGTGGGTACCCAGCATCCCCCACTAGGTGACCATAGGGATGTCCATATTGGCAAATCTGTGGTACAGCTGCATCAGATGCCATATGTGTGAATCATCATAGCTTCCAGGGCAGCCAACACACACATTCATTAAAATGCCCTGGGCATCACATACGACCTGGCAGTTGATGGAGGGGATGCCTCTGTGGTTGATGTAGGTCCTACCCTGCTCACTGGTTGGTGCTTTGATGCATATGTGCGTGCAGTCTATAGCAGCTACTACCCCAGGGTATTCTGCTATTTGGGGGGAAGAGACACATATCGCTGGTCAACACCTCACATGTGTTGAGGAAATGTACGTGCTCACTGGCATGTGCTAACATGGCATCCAGGAACTGGTGGAATACTCTGGATGCTGATGCCTGTGAGATCCCCATGATATCCCCAGTTGTGCTTTGGGAGGTACCTGTGGCTAGTATACCTAGACCTACACATACCTTAGTATCCACTGGGATGGGTTCCCCTCGGCCAGTTTGGTGTGTCAGGTGTGTCCGGCACAGCTCAACAATTTGCAGTAGGAGGTCTCTGTCCACCCTATAGCGCTCCACTATTTCCAGCTCATATAGCCCTTGGTAGGTTACCCTGGGTCTATACACTCTTCTCCATCTCCTCACTGTGGGTTGTTTGGCAGCATTCACATCCTCACCACCCTCAGCCTCTTGCACATGTTGTTCTATATTGCCTGCTGCAGCCCTTCTCATTTTGTAGGTTTGTTTGTTAAAATTTCCCCGCTTGTATACACTGGTGGCGTAGAGTGTGGAAAAAACAGAGGGGAAGGTGTTTGCTTAGTTTATAGTAGTGTTCTGGGCTGGTCAGGTCTGCTGTCCATGTAATTGGCTGATTCTGATACATTTCACCTGCCAGCTAAGCTAATTCTTCTTGATTACCTTCCTACTACTGTTTTCCCTTCCCATTGCCTCCCTGTTTAAGCCCGTGTGCGCGCCACGCAAACTAAGTGCTCAAATGTGCACAGAGCTGCTATTTCCTAGTTTAACTTCCTTTTTCTTGTGCGCAGTGCACACACCCACTTACACTTTGTAAAGAGTGCTAGGCAGGTTTGGACACACCCCTAGCTTAGATTCATAGGTTCATAGGTTCATAGGTTCATACTAGGCTATCTGCCCTAGGGCATTTATAAGCCTAGCCAGAGTGTGTTTGGCTTTCGCCACCCATTTTAAATTAATTTTGCTATGCCTTTTTTTGAGGTTAGTATACTGTGCCTCTGTCTAACAGTGACACAGAAGTGATAGCTGGGGTAAGCTAGGAGCAATCCCAAGCCACCGGGATCCAATCCACTTACAGTATGCCTGACACACACCCCCATGATGTCACCTATTCGTGCACCCAGCTATTTATATACTTACACTCTTGGGACCTGCCTCACACCCTGGGGAAATCTGGGATTCACTATCCTTCCCCTCATTTGCATAGCATTGCCTGCTAATGCATAGTTACATGTCCCACACTGAGCCTCACCCCTTAGCATCCATTACTCACTGGCCAGGTTGTCTTATGCCTGTCATTGACATGTATGGCAGAATACAGCTTTTAGTTAGAATGCTTATTTTAGGTTTATTTTATTATTTTCCCACGATCCCATTTGCGCGCCGCTGCCCTATGCTTAAACAGCCGAGATCGGCGAAAAAAAAATAAAAGTTTTTTTTTCATTTTGCAATGCCAATGGCCTTCTACTTGGCCATTGATATGCTTCCTCAATAATATGTAGCCTTTATTTGGAGCTGTTATAGCTCCGTTTTATAGTTTGCAGAAATGTGTTCGGTTACTAACCGTGTATATTTCTGCAGACTGCACTCATCCTGCACTGACAGCTGTCAGCTTCCTGGACTGCAAATTACCCTCATTTGCATGGTTTTCACCTGCAGATGAGGGTGATTTGCATACAGGAACTTGGTCCATGCAGGATTAGTCTAAGAGCTCACATGCATGTCCCGGGAGCTCGTTCCTGGATCGCATGTCGGCCATATTGCCGGAAATAGCTCTTAGACTAATCCTGCATGCTCTACAGGGCTTCATAAATCCGGGGGAAAGAGTTTGTTTCCATTTGTCACCAGTGAGAATATCAGCAAGAGATGTTAATAACACATGGAACACTGATAATAAAGTAACATCAAAGCAGGTTTTTAATAAAACATAGAACAGTGAAACACAATAAAGATCTTCCAACCCTTTTAACATGTTTCAAATGATTAACTAATCAAAAATACTTGTTAATCAAGCCTTTCTTGTTAAAAACTTACATAATCTTATTTGGCAAGTGACACATCTATGTGAGAAATTGCATGTGTAGAGTCTGCTAACACCTTAAAAGTGGGTTGCAAGTAAAGTTGACTCCTCGTGGCTGATCCACTTGTGCTGGGAACCAAATTTACTACATTTTAGTGTGTCATTCTTATCATTTTAAAATTGGCATGAAACAGCACATTTGTGGGGTAATTATTGGATTACTACTGTAACTGCACAAGCAAAATAATTATCCCCTCCCGGCTTCCCATTAAAACTATGGGAACTTTAACCAGACATGACAGGTCATGTTATTTATTAGCATGTAATCTCAGTACTAGGGCAGGTGGAGCCACCTCGTGTCCTATTATTATCTAATCTAAACACTTAGGAATATGTGCCCTTAACAAACAATCGCACTGCTTTAGTCACTAGTCATATGACTAGGGACTACTAGGAAGTGCAAATGCAAGGATTATCAGGGACCTTTCTTTATGTTACAGAAACATCTTTTATTTCCTTTCTGGTAGAAAGCCAAACAGAATTGTGATAATAGTAGACACTGCCCACAGTAAAATACATTTTTTTGCCTTATTTAAAAAAGTTACCACAGGTGATCACCAGTAGTCATTATATTTTTAAGGTGCAGTCAGCAGATGAAAGAAGTGGACAATTAGAATGTTCACAATAAAGTCATCCGATTTGCTATGGTCTTTTTTATTTTTCATTTTTTTTTCTGTGAGGAAACCAAACAGACATGTGGGCAGTGATAACAGTACACACTGCCAACAGCACTATACCATTTATATTAATGTATTTTTAACTTAATTTTATGGCAATTGACATGAGAATGGGCTGCCCTAACTCAGCAAGTGGAAATACATAGCTGTGGCTGTTATTTGACTGTTTTACATTTTATTTAGAACAAAAAGACAACTCCTTCATATAAATGACAAGCTCAACAGCAGACTGTACATAGTCAAATTATGGACACAGTTTATTGAATAGGCTGCTTGACTGGCTGATAGCATGTTTTGAAGTTGCTGTTGCCTTTGTGTTTTGGGGGCATGCCTAAAAGTGGGAAAGATGGGACTAGAACACTTACCTGGTTTAAAAGCAATTGAGTCATATTAAAACCAAGTCTCTGATTAATTTCTCAATGTCCTCATTAAATCACACCTGATCTGTCCTTAGTCCTCACAGAGGCACTGAACTCCACAATTTTTTTTTTTGTTCAGCTGTCGCCATCCCCAGCCTTATTTACCTCTGCATGTGTTCTTTTATTTGCTTGTTACTTTGAGGATATTTTTTCTGCCAAATCTGATGAAATATGATGTGTGTTTGCTTTTGAAACTGATACCATTAAAACATTAATTTATGAAATTTTAAAAAATGTTTATCACAAATTATTTTGTTTGATTGGTATTGATTCATAGCTTTACTTAATACTAGTTTGATAAAAGGTATAGGCATTTAGGTAAACAACATGTGATATGCAGTATCATATTGTATTTCTGTGTCGATAAAGTTGTATATGATGTTAATCTTTCATTGTAAATAAACATCCTAGACCAGTTCTGGAACTAGAAGCCAAGTTTATGTATTTTCTAGAGAAATGGTAAGCTGATTTGTTTGACTTAGAGAACTGTCTCTTTCCATTAACTTGGAATCTTGGCAGTGCACAAATATGGTTACTGTAATACTTACAAGAGCAAACATTTTCAACACCTGGTTGTGAGAGTTATATTTGTCTCAGGAAGCTGAGTTTTTGAAAAGAAAGAAAACACTTTTAACCAGGGTGCTTATTTTAAGTGTCACCTTTACATAAGCAAACAATGCAGGCAAGTAATAGATACAATTATGTATAAAGTTACTAGAAACTGTTAAAATGTGGAAGTAGAGAAATTTCAGAATCTGCTGAATGAGCTCTCATCATGACTATGTCCATGACCATGAATACTTGGCATACTACATCTGAGTCTGGACACTTCAAGCACTGATGGAGCAGTGGAAGTAGTGCCACTACAGAAGCTGTATCTGGCACAGCCACATCAACTAACACCTAATGATGTAGCGGCTCTCCAGCCACATCCATGCTGACTATCATCCATCAGATGTTCCATTACAGACACTACCCAACCCAGTGTGTCATTCATTCTGTCCAAGGAGTCACTTACATGGTTCAGTCAGTCTCACACATCAAAATGCACAATATGCAGTACTTGAACTATCTCTTCTGAGGCTCTAGTACAACATGCTTTGCCTCTGTGATAGTCCTACACATCCATTGCATAGAACATACTGACATGCCAATATCAAGAGGAGGGTGGACAGCAGGCCTCCTCTGAGCATCTCTGTCAACACCCCTGTGTGGCATCATGGTCATGCTTATGAAGGCTAATGGGAAACTCAGTGAGCTCAGCAACTGGAGTAACCACCCTTCCCTGATCAATTGTGTCTCCCTCAAACTATCCTGTCTCTGAGGACTCCATGTCATGAATATGCATTGGCATACTAACTGTGTCCAAAATATGAACAAGAGATGTGACAACACAACCTCAGTGTCAGACCAACCATCTGCTTCCCTAGACTGTGCATCTTCTTCACTGTCATCATTGTTAGAGGCTATGGATACTCTGACATCAGACATTAGGAGTTCCACAGTGCCAGTGGCAGGCTCACCTGTGATAACAATTACAGAAACAATGAGAAAAATACAATAAAAGCTGAACAAAGTTATGTTACATAAAATGTTAAACAATAAAATATGTAATTGCAGTTAAAAAGGCATTATAAATCAACTTCATGTACAACAGTAGAAAAAACAAAAGGTATGTGTCTACAGTGTGGATATTAAAAATCAGTACCAGATGTGCCTAAACAGAAGAAATGGAGATGAAAGAGGGATGATAAACATTACAGTGCAAAAGACACAATAAACAGCAACAAGTCCAATATATTTCTGCATATTAAGAAACATGTTATACAACAATCTACTCTTCACTTTCCTTCTGTCCCTCTCCTCTCTCTCTGTCTCAGTCTCCCCTCTCCTCCACCTCTATCACTCACTTTCTCTCTCTCCCTATATATATATATATATATATATATATATATATATATATATATATATATATATATGAGTGTGTGTGTGTGTGTGTGTGTGTGTAACATAATTATTAATATGGCATACTTGAAAGTTCAACAATAGACACACTTGGGACATCCTCCAACTGAGCATCTACATACCTACATGGACCACAAATCTGGAACCCTTTGATGAGCTCCTGAATTGGGTCTATTATCATATGAGCGAATTGCACAAATTGGGAATGCTCGTAATATCGAACGTACTGGACCTCAAAGTGCTTTTTTGGAGATCGCAGTACAGTGAAGAATGGGCTATTTTCCCTTTCCTTACTGTAGTGTGATCTCAGAGTTGAATATATATTTAGCGGGGGGTGTGGGGGTCACAGCCCCCCACAATAGGAAGTTTGAGGTCTAGTACATTCAGTATTATGAGTGTTCGCAATTTGTGCAATTCGGTCATATGATATAGACCCACCTGAGTCTCTTACAGTGGGAAGGAGCTCCTCTATCTCACTTAGTGGTGGTTGGGTAGTAGGACCACCACCAGAAGCCTTACATTCCTGTGCAATTCTGCATTATTTTTGGCTTTGGTTATCCTTTCAATAGCCTGATGTCTGATTTCTCCATAATCATGGCCATGTCCTCCCATGCCATTCAAACTATTGAACACCTGCTCCCAGATACTGTCATGGGAGGACTTGGCTCTGCTTCTGTATAACAGGTCTGAGCAATGTTAATGTAGGGCCTGAACAATTGCTTCATTCTCTGCATCTGTAAATGGTTTATGTGAGTCAGATGATTTGGGCACCATATTACTGTATGTGCTAAAAAATAAGGAAAAAAAATGAAATTAAACAAAGTGAAAGTTAACAAAAATATATTAATGTACACAAGCATCATTAACAAAAAAGAAAATAAACATATGGTTCCCTAGGACTACACTCAGGTAATACACAATGAAAAAGAGTCCCTCAGCCCCCAAAAATATTAATAGTAATAATAAAATTCTTTATTGAGATTACCAGACATTTGTAACTCCATGATAGATAGCAGCATTAACAAAATTAATTTTACTTAAAATGATAGCATTTACACATTTAACATGTGAGATATCCTCATTGGTTAATGTCAGGCATATATCACAGTTTGAACACATTTGTTGGACTGTAATTGTAACCCTGCTATTGCTACTAGTGATATGACACTTTTTATAACAACTATTCAGATTTCTCAGAGAAATGTTACTATAAAGGCAGGTAACATGACTTGAGTTTACTTACAAGAAATATATAACTGCTAAACATGCTATGACAACACCAATGGACAAAATTCAGACAGAAAATGATTGCTATTGAGAAATGAAAACCGTCATTAATGTTAACAAAAATATTCCTCTGTAAATAAACATTGCATAGTATAACAGAAATAATTACCTGTATGAAAGTGCACAATTCAATTCCAGCAATAAAATAGTGGTATTGAAGTTTCTGAATTGTAACAGTCTCCCCTACTACCACACAATTACCTTACCAACACGATTAGCTTGTATAGTGCATATTCATCCCTGTGAGCACTGTGAATATGCAAATTGGGTGTGGAATCATTACCATTCATGAATCCCACAATCTGCATTAAGTGCTGGGCAGGTAAACATGGTGTGAGGATCTGCATGATTAGACCTGAGGTCCCTTGTGAGGGTGTAGGACATTCATATGTTTTTAATTCGTGGCATTTTTCTGCATAATATATCAGTTTGTATGCCATAACTAGCTGAGAATATGGTATTGTGGAGTTTCAAATACATTTCCTACAATATTCCAATTTATTTCACACAAATGCACACTAGCCATTAATGTCTGCCTTTAAACTAGGCACCAGTTGTTTCATTAACAACACAGCTTGTCGCCCCATCCCAATAAAAAAGCATAAATATTACAATTTATTTTGCATAAATGTGCACTAGCCAGCCCTGAATACCAGACTTTAAGCTGAGCAAATGAAGAGGATAAGTTCCCATAGCACAGCTAGCCACATCCCACCCATAAAAATTCAATTTATTTCACACATATGAGCACTTGCCAGCCTTCAAAATGTAAAGGACAAAGTTACTGTCACTGCCCCACAAAACAAAAAGCATAAATATTCAGATTTATTCAGACAAATGCACCTTAAGGGTGGAATTTAAATCAACCAAGTGAAAAGGACAAGTTACATTCATCCACAGCACAGCTGGTGAACCCTATCCCACCCCAAAAAAGGATACAATACTCCAATTTATTAACACAAATATTCACTTGCCAGTCTTAATGGCAAAATTTAAGCTGAACAAATGAAACTGCAAGTTACTTTAACCACAGCCCAGCTAGCCACGGTAGTAATATACAATTACAAAATATTTAAACAAATACATACACACACAAGTACACACACACACACACACACACACACACACACACACACACACACACACACACACACACACACACACACACACTAGCCTAGCCACCATCCCCCCTCTTCTAGAATAAGAACAAATTAAAAATGCTTACCTTCTTACCTTCAGTTTGGTAGTACACAATGCCCTGGCTGATTCACTTGCTGTGATTAATCCAGTTTGCAGGGTTCAATCAAACAAACAAAAAAATTGTTTCCACTGCATAACTCCCTGCTGCATTGTACCACAGTACACCTAGAAGCTTGCTGTTAATTAAAAAAAAATAATCCTGGTTCTCCCATTCTTGTCTATAGTTCCTTCCAAGTTTCCTGCAATCCTGCACCACATTTTCACACAACACATGGACACATGGACGCATGCAAGAGGAAGAAACAAAGCATTTACTTCAGAGCCAGATAATGGCCAAATGGGGCCCTAGACAGGGTAATGAATCAGGCCCTCCACACATGCTCACATATACACCACACACACACACACACACACACACACACACACACACACACACACACACACACACACACACACACACACAGCACCCCCCCAACACATAGACAGCCATTCCAGTGTCCCACTACATAGCTATTTCTCCCCACTTACCACGAACACTCTTCAAACTCTCAGTGTGCATAATATTTTCTTCTTCACTTCTACAATGATTACAAATATTTTGATTTCATTTAAAACTTTTATTTCAAATTTTATACCACAAACACTGATAGACATTTGCTAAACAAAACAATACAGTGTCACAATAAAAACAGACTTAGCATTAACAGTAAACATCTCTGCCATAGAAGCTCACATTCATTGAAACAACATTGAAATCCACATTCAAAGAAAATGTATCTGACCAGTGGCAGATAAAATTTACCTTTGGGCTATTTTCAAACCATAGTCCCCTTGCACACATTTTAGGACCATGTGTATATGCCTGTGTTCTTTGATTCACCTTCCTGATTGTATTATATTGTATTCCTTGTAAAGTACACCACCACTTGTTAAAATGTGTTTTAAATTTGTAGTTTCTTTGTAGTGAATTTCACTCCTTGAAATATGTTATCCACCTATTTCACCAATAAAAAATGAACTTTAAAATACATACTGCAAAATAATAAAATAGTAGATAGCCCACAGTTGAGTTAAGGACTGTGGACTACCTACTATTTTATTTTATTATTCTGCAGTACATATTTTAAAGTTCAATTGTTATTAGTGAACTAGGTGGATAATGTATTTCAAGGAGTGCACTTCACACCCTCCACTGTGAAGTTTCTGCTTGGTTTGTTTTTGACCCAGTATAGCTTGCATGCTGGGTTTTGTGAGACTTTGAGGGATACCATGGATTTTTCTTTTTAAATGTGTAGCTTTGAACATTTTTCCTATAAGCAATAAATCAAACCGCATGACCCGGTAATGACAAAACTACCCATTTCTGAATATTTCAACCATAAAAGACTGCTCAGACTTTTGTCATTACATCCACCAGTACCAGTCTATGTACACAATCTCTGCAGAAGTAAAAGTCATCTGAATAATTCAACATTAAACAGATCTGTAACTAATGAAGTTGCTGATAGCAAACAACTTTCTGTTTCAGTGTTTCATCTACAAATTTAGTACCTGCTTCCCTTGAAGAATAAATTGCCTATGTTACAGTAAAAAATGGTATGCTTGTAATATTGCAATGGGGAACAGATGGCAAAATGACAACAGGTTCATAACTACTAGGCATCTCATTCAAAGGTGGACACACTCAGGAATTTAGCATCACCACCCACTCTCCCTTAAGGTACAACACAGCATCAACAATCCAACAACATGTTGTGGAGTAGAACCCACAGTCTTTTACATCAAAAGCAAGTATGCTACCTGTTATGCTATGACCATTTGCTAAACAAAACAGATATACATTGAAACAGTTTTAGCATGAGCAGCAGTAAACCTGTTCCCTTGAAGCTCACAACTCGAAAATGCACTGAACCTTACAATTTCAAGCAAATGCACTGAAACTCAGTTCCTTGAAAATGCACCAAAACTCATTTGTTACTGGCTTGGTAGTTGGCATATGGGGATTCAGGCTCTTATTTCCTGCAACCAAGGTACAGGGTTTGAGGCTGACGAAATTAACTAACCTGCAAAGCTCTCAACTGTTAAATGTCCACATTTTTGTCCTACATTTTTCGTCTGTTCCACACAAAATGTGTGGTTTTCTGGTAAATCTTTCAGGATTGGAGTTTCTAAATAATGACACACATTTGAGTTTTAGACTTCATGTTATTCAGAAAATGCATGCTAACACAAATACTGTTATTCTAACAACTTTCTAAATTTGTTAGCAATATTTAAAATCCATCCCTATTTTTGGGCTTTTGTCCCCACATTATTTTAGGCTTTCCCAAATTAAAGGTATGCTATAAACACACACACACACACACACACACACACACACACACACACACACACACACACACACACACACACCTACTCTTGTATTTAAATTCTGAGAGGAATGCCAGAAAGGAGTATTCTACAGATGCGTACATTGACACATGCAGGGATGCACAGACAGAGCATTCTTAAATACGAATACCCTTAAAGAATCCAGCACTAGTTTTAGTTTAAGTTTTCATGTTTTAAATGAGAAAAGCTTTTTAAAAGGCACAGCTGCACCCAAGGAAGACTACACCCTCCACCCCACATTAGTACACCCCGGCAGTTGTTGAAGTATATAGATCACCAAAGTCAAGTGCTGATGACATCAGGTAATTCATACATTTCTTGTATGAAATACAAGAGAAAAGAATAATAGTGGCTGAGGACATAAACTTACCAGAAACAGATTGGAATGATACTGGTTCAAAAACATTATTAAGGAAATTATTTGCAATGTATGTTCAGGAACAACAACTGCTTCAGATTTTAAAAAAGCCTACCATAGAATGGAATGGAACATACTAGAAATTGTTTGTGTTCCTAAAGAAATCACTGTTACTTCATGGCAAGTTTTACCACTGTTGATGTGCAATGATTATGAGGTTATAAAGGTTAATATCTTGCTAGATAATTCTGACAAACTGAAATTTAAACTAATGCTCCGAAGATTAACAACAAATTAAATGGAAGCAAAAAAGTCACTATGTAAAATTAAATGGATCAATGTGTTTAGTGGAAAATCTGTGTAAGGAATATGGAAAGTTTTGAAAGATAAATTGTTTGAATGCAAAAAATAAAAAAATGTTTAACGTTAGGATCTAGGCACACAATATCAGGAGGACATATTTCCATAAGAACAAGATATTTCATTATGATAAGAGATGAAAAATGTAAGACATGGAAAAGAGATCGAACTACAACTTTGAAAGCTGAAATAAAGAAGCTGGACAGACTAATTAAACATAGTGTGATTCAAGATCAAGAAAAATTTGAAGAAAATGTATATAAAGATATTGAGCGTAATAGGAAACCATTTTATAGTTACATAAGAAGTGGTAGGAGTAAAGACGTACAAATTAGTAAATTGTGTGTAGATTCTAAAATTCATTCTCAGACACAACAGATTATAGATATATTTACAAAATGTTATGCAAAGCAGTTTGGCTTCAGAAAGAGGGTGATAAATTGTCCTAGTAACATCCAGGTATCCTCAGATACCAAAATCAAATTAGATTGTATTGAAAAAGAACTATGCAAATTGGATCCAAACAAAGCACTTGGAGAAGACAGAGTTAGCATTTGTGACCTAAGAACAATTTGGCATTAACGTACAGTGCCATTATATCTGTTATTACTAGGGCATTTAAATATGGAGAGATTCCTCATTATTGGAGAGATGCAATTGTTAAACATGTATATAAGAGAAAGGGAAATAGAACAAACCCAGAGTCGTACAGACAGATAAGTCTACTTTCATGTTGTGGAAAAATAATGGAAAATATAGTCTAGATCATCTCTGGAACTCCCTACCACCACCCATCCGCACCACCTCAAACAACCTTTCATTCAAAAAATCTCTTCACTCACATCTAATTTCCCAGTGGGAATGCTGTTGCTTTCACCCCACATAATCTCCTCCCCTCTTTTTCTTTTACTCTCCTAACTCCTATATCCTGATCTCATTTGTATTAAGCCTTTGATATTGAATGCATAACATGCACCTCTTAGTGCAATCTACCCTGGATGTAAAGACATCTCAGTTATCATATTGTATTTTTTCTTTTAGATTGTAGTATATAAATATTAATCACTAGTCTGTTGTACTTGCAATGTTTTTACTAGGCCATTGTATCTATAACTATAATAATTTGTAACAAAATATCTTACTGTAATCTTCTGCTTGTTTTGGAGCTTTTCTCCCCAGGACTCCATTGAAAACGGGTTCTTTGTGACCTAATGGACTATCCTGGTAAACCAACTGCAAATAAATAAAATAAATAAAAATAAAAAAATATGTTGGATAAATTATTGCCAGAATTGGAAAGGCTGGGACTTTAAACCATATATCAGCACTCATATGTTGAAAATAGATTTATTACCACCTGTAACATGATGTTCTATAACAATATAATAACAGCTATAAATGAAAAACTGCATTTTGATGTAATTTATATATATTTAACTTCAGTGTTTGATAGGGTTATACATAAAACACTGATGAATTAATTTTAACAACTGGGTATTGATCTGCTCTTGATAAGACACATAGCTGTATAGCTTACAAATGGGACATGGCAAGTATGATACAGCAACTAGACAGGTGAAATTCAAGGTTGTAATCCAGGTGTCCTACAGGACTCTCTCCTGGGCTCACACATGTCTAGATTGTATCTTTCTGATTTATCTTTTTCAGCTTAGGTGTTCTACAGTTTTTATGACTTGAAAATGGGTAAACAGTTTGCAATTGTTACAGATAGGGAATGCGTGCAAAAGAACTTGTTCAACTTGACCATTTGGACACATAAAAATAATATGCTGATAAATACATGAAAAACTAAGATTATGGGATTTGGGAGACATACATTTAAAGGTGAAAATTTAATACAACACACAGTGATTGAAACTGTAGATTCACGTAAGGACCTCAGTATATGGATAAATCCAGCACTGAGTTGTTCTAATCATATCAGCCAATTGGTTAATGATACTCGTAAAACTATAGGTTGTATAAAAAGATTTATGAAGTCTATGAAAGCAGAAATGATGACGTTGTTGTTTGTTCATTATATTAGACCCAAACTTGAGTATGAAATAACAATATGGAAACCTTAAAAGAAAACAAGCATGAGTAAACTGGAAATGTACAATAGAAACATACTAAGGGCATTCATGGGTGTGAAAATTTAAGTGATTACGAAAGACTAAAATATTTGAACTTGTATTGTGTCTCATACAGATATTTAACAGGAGATCTTATTCAGGTATATAGGGCATTTAGAGACAACTAACTCGGGCAATGTTTGGGGTTATCAAAACGTAATACAGACTCATCAGACAACCCATGCAAAGGATTCTGCAGGAATGAGAAGTGGCTCTCTGAGAGAGCAATTATAGCATAAAATAGGCTGCCAAATTACATTAAAGCAAGGACTGGTTTAGATATTTTTAAAAACAGCCTGAACACACATGAAAATGACTGTTTTGATATATTGGCAGGCTAGAATAGCATTATTGCCCATGCTTGAAATATTTGCATGTATTCTAACATGCACAAATCATGTAGGCTTAGCATGAAGATTGTTAATGAATCCCAGTGATGGGCTTGCACTTGCTTATCAATTGACATTTTTTTATCTAATATGGAATTAATTAATTAAATTTGTATGTGATATTGTGATAACACTACTTGCTAAAACTAGTACTACTTTCTTAAACTTTGTCTTTCTTAGCATTTCTTTCTTCTTTACTCTGTCAACTACATTATTATACCTTAGTTTCACTTTCCCATTTACTGCACAACTATTTTTCCCTCTAAATCTATTTTAATTTTGCCTGCTTGGTTATGGTAATGCACATTTTATGGAACTGTTTGTACATTCAAATCTGTTTTTGTTCAGTATGTGTTAATATTATTAACTTATCCTATTATGCTTTTGCAGAAAATTTTGTAACTTTATCTTGGAGCTTTTCTCCCTAGGCCTCCACTGAAAAGGGGATTTCCTGCAAAGTCAGACTATTCTGGTAAACAAATGCAAAATAAATAAAAGAAAAGGAAAAAAACATATGACAAAGGCTGAAGCGTAGTTTGAATACCCACTAGTTAATGTCACGGTGCTGCATTATCAAGAATTGCATGGCCCACAGCCCACACAATACATACCTCTGATGCATTTGCCAGCAATTTTCTTAAAGCTAAAATACCCCTTCCCACACACACACACACACATTCAGATGTAACATGATATCATGTGTATGCACTGTGCATACCATCTTATGTAATGAGAACTTTGTATGCTAAACAGGTCATTGTCTTCCTTATCGTATATTTTTTATTTCAGAAATATGAGAAGGGTAGGTTGAATAGAATTTATTTTCTGGTGTTGTAATAATAACAATTACAAACCCCACATACACAAAGCCTGGTGCTGGGGACCTATAAAATATAGTTCAGAACACATCTGGCTTCCGACAAGGGAACACCTTTCAAATTTCAATTCCCAACTCAGTCATGTTTTACCTGGTGTCAAAAGAATCAGAGATAAATAAGCACTGTATAGATCACTGCAATCTGCGTTGTCAGTCAGCCCTATTCCATTGCACAGCTGCAGTCTACATTTCCCTTATGACTGGATCAGTTTTGAATTTCTGAAAACTGTCTATGAATTGGTGTGTCTGTGGTCATAATGGACATATTTTAGCATTTTCTGTACTGTGAAGTGCAACAATTCTTTGCAAGAACCCTCTATTGAAAAAAAATATAGAACAACAGATGTAGCATTCAACAAAATTCACCATTCATCGACATTTAAAATTATAAAGCCATCCAAAAAAGCAGACCTTCATACTGAAAAGTAATGGTAGCTATTCAAGTAAAAGTTTGCAGTAGCGCAAGTACAAACAGCTGTGTATCAGAATGTAGGAATAGTTTAATGTATAATTTTGGCAGTGTAGGAAAAATAGAAGATTATGATCAGATCTCCAATTTTAACCCCATTATTATGTGTTTGAGACATGGATGTGAATCTTTGCATCCATATCAAGAACACATGATAACAGGTTATGATCGGAAAACTGGATCATAACTCTTTGTAGTCCATGCAGTCTTAGCAAGCCCAGGTACGATCACTTATAAAAGAATAAAAATAAAGCATGATGTGTTTTACTGGCTTTGAAAGCCACTAAAGCACTTAACAAGTGCTGCCACATACAAAGCAAGAAAAAAGTCAGTTTTTAAATACTGCCCTAATTTAAATAAATTGCTTACAGACTAATGGTAAGAACTGAAAGAGCTTCCATTCCATTATACCTCACCATTATGGTGCTTGGGGGGGTGGGGGCGTAACAATTGTTACACACATCTGAAAGTGCTGCTACAGTTGAGTCTAGCACTACAAGTTTATATTTTTTCTGCTTTTGCAGTTTAATCAGAGCACTCCATGCACTACAGTACTTTTAGCACCTCACATTTGATCTTTTTCTTTGGTTCTTTGGCTTTTCCTGTTAGAGGCCACCACAGCAGAACAATGGCCCACAGAATGATTACAACTGAATTTTATTAGAGCCATAGGTGCCAAACTAGGGATGAATTTCCTGTTTCCCATCCAATTGTCTGAGTTACACTTAAATTGGGTTAGGGAGGAACTCTGCTTCACATTGATGAGAAAGCCTGTTCCAGAGAAGGGTTAATCTCTGGGATACATACCTATCTCTCCAGCAAGTGTTGTTTATATCACAGGCAAAGTTTAAGCATTTAGAATGAATAATTCAGGTGCTGTTTGTTTTGCAGATATGCAGGTGGTCCATCAGGATGGGGTCTGACAATGCCTTGTATACCAAGCATAGATCTTCCCTCAACAGCCTGTAGGAAACATAATACTGGGATAGGACCTTGAGATGGTCTGCATAGGACATGTTAATTATGACCTGTAGACTTTTAGTGAGAAACCTCTGTGGACAATCCAGTTGTTGGATATGCCTGGTTAGGTACATAGCAAAGTGGCATTGGACTCAATGATAGGAATGATGAATGCTGAATATAGTGGAACAATAACTTCCATGGACCTAGATGCTATACCTTTGTTTATAAGTTGCACAACATAAAATGATTTCTTCACTACTATAGACATATGATGGCCAAAGGCTTGATTATTGTCTAGGTGTCTGGAGCGTTTCTCCCAGGGGCTCCGCTGAAAATTGGCTCATTCCAAGTAGAACTTTCCCGGTAAACAACTGTTAAATAAATAAATAAATGTGTGTTACCAGGTCCCTGACTATTGGATCAACTCTTAGGGTTGTGTTATCAATAGGATAGTTACTAAGGGTGGGTGATTTCCCAAAGTATACTGTTATGCATTTTTTAGAATTTAGTTTAGTCCATGGCTCTTACACCAGTTGTTTGTCTGTGACAGTCCTTCCTGGAGAACATTTGTGTCAGTGGGCAATTCAATGACAGCTCCTAATTTGCAATCTTCTGCAAATTTAGTCAGTCAGAGGCTATTGACATTGGCCATGACTTCAGAGAAGTAAATCCGAAAAAGGAGCAGTCCCAAGACCGATACCTGAAGGACTCTGCTTGGGACTGGCCTCTTTGTAGAGGTGGACTCCCCAGTTCTAACTTCCTGGGTCCTGTCTGTGAGCCATCTGGCTATCCACTGGGTGATATAAGGTGCTTCTACCTAACATCTTAAGTTTGTCAACAATGCCCAATTCGGGTATTGTGTCAAAGACATAGGCCAGGTCAGGGTAGGCAGTGTGAATTTTGCCCTCATCCTTTGCTTTGGTGACCTTCTCAAAGAAGTCCACTAGGTTGAGTAAGCATGACCTGCCCTTGATGAAACCAAATTGGGTTGGGTCCAGTGTCTGGCGATTTCCTATGTCATTACTGATGATAATTCTTTTGAAGGCTTTGCATATGAGACTAGTGAGACTTATGGGTCTGTAGTTTCTACGGTCTGTAGATGGTCCACCTTTGTGCAGAGGGATGACTGTTGCTGTTCTTTACTCATGAGGCACAAAGCCTGCTTGAAGACTACAGTTAAATAGCAGTTCCAGAGGGCCTGATAGCTCATGTTTCATGCTACAGTAAACTCTCAGTTAACTGGAACCCATGGGAATTGGTAGATGCCGGATAAGTGTAGATGTTCTGTAGTCCTATCTCACCTTCATTCTTACATATGGGTTCAGAGCCGATCCTCTGACTCGGCCGATTACAAAGCTCGAAGTATCTCACTTGCAAGGTAGGTATCCCATAGTGCACTAGTAAGATTCCCCAGATCTCATTTGCTGCATCTACAAGTTCAGAAGTGCTTTCTTGGCCATGGCTAAGTTGTATTTTTTCTACATTATTACTGTTTTCTTAGTGATATTCTTGCATATAGTATTAGCTTAGTTTGTATAGCTTAATCATAGTTTTTACAGAATATAGTAGTGTGTTGTTTGCAGTTTTTCTAAGTTGTTCATAGGTAGGTACTAGGCTATTGGCCCTAGGGCCTATATAAGCCTAGCCAAACAGTACCCTGGCTTTTGCCACCCAAGAAAATTATTTTCCTGTGCTCCTGTCAAGCAGAGCCACAGAAGTGATCCCCGGGGTGAATTTCCTATCTGCATTCAATTAATAAACAGCTCCTGTAAGGCTTGAACCCAGGACCCTGCACACCATTGACAAAGTGATTTACCACTAAGCCATGCCAGATACATTGGGGGAACTTGTTGGCCGTTGATTCCACAGGCCAGTTTTTGTTTCCCGAGTGGAATCCCTTTGCTGTGTGCAGTGTTTTTACCATTCGGTTAGCTAGTAATTAGCCTGTTGTTGAGATTTGCTATTTGGTAGCTTTTCTTCTTAACTTAGCTTCTTCTCTGTTTCACGGCTAGGGCCGTTTAAGTTAGAGGACCTAGTCCTCTACTAACCCTCTTCTGGTAGTTTCCTCAGCAGGGCTACGCCCGTTTAAGTTAGAGGACATAGTCCTCTGTTTTTTGCTCATCTGTGTGTGTTGTTATTGAGCAAGGCTAGGCCCGTTTAAGTTAGAGGACCTAGTCCTCGGTTGTGTTTTTCCTTGTGTGCAGTGATTCTTGCAGGGCTAAGCCTGTTTAAGTTAGAGGACCTTGTCCTCTCCTTTCTGCTTTAACCAGTGTACTGTTTGTGTGAACATGTCTAAGGAGTCTTAAGGATCATAAACCTTCGGGTTTTAAGAAGTGTCTTAAATGCTCCCAAAAAATGTCAATAACTGACGGTCATAGTAACTGTGTTTACTGTCTTGGTGCCATACATCTTCAGGAAAAAGTTCTTTCTGTCACTCTTTCAGTTCTCGAGTTCTCCAAAAAAGGAAGAACAAACTGATCCTGAAAGATCTCCTTAAGCCTTCCTTTGAGGAGGATTTAGCCAGCTCTTCATCCTCATGCTCCAAATCTCTTTCAAAGAAAGAGAAGGTCAAGTCAGCCAAGAGACTTTCTCCAGCAATGACTACTTTATCTGGACCTACTCAAAAAGTATCTAAATTAGACATACCTTCTACCTCTTCGGCTCCACTGCCTTCTGAGCTGGTCAAGGTTATCAATATCAACACTCCAGTGTCGCCCCCAAGTTTTTCAGAGCCGACCACTGAAAGTTTTCATCGGAGCCAGTTTAGAGCATTATTGCCAGTCTCCACAACTTTAAGATCTCCTATCTTGCAGAGATCTAGGTCACCTACCTTATTATCCAGATCCTCCAAGAGCCTATCTGAAGAGGATGTAGAGAGAGTAGTGCTTAGACTCTTGAAGTCGTTGGCGTTACCAAAATTGTTCCTGGCTCTGACCCAATCAGTTCTGGAGCCATCTAAGACCATACTCCCTGTTGCTGTTCCTACTCCGAGCCATGTTGGTCCTTCAGAACCAGAGCTATCGGTGCCACTTGTTGTAGAACCCTCGGCTCCAGCACCTCTTGTATCATTCTCAGAACCGAGTTCTACTCTGATACCTTTGGCACTGTCCTTGGTGTCTAGGAGCCTCAGTTCACCAGTCGGCCCCGACAGGGATGCTTGGACCTGAACCTCTTAGGTTCCGAGCCTACCTCTCAGTGCATCAGCTAGGTTGAGCTCAGATCCTGCATCCATCTCGGAGACGATCGCTTTGGAGCCGAGGGCTGCTTCCATTTCCATGGAACCAGGACTGTCCTTGGAACTGGAGAGATCTGCATTTGAGATGATGAGGAGCGTGCTGTCTAGGTCTTCAGCTTTGCACAAGGGTACCGATGCTCTTCCCCCTCAAGCTCTGACCTCTGTCTCAGCACCATCTCTCTCTCTTGACAGCAGAGACCCACAGCCTCAGGAGCCCCCGTTGGATGGCCCCCAGTCTTCTGAGACCTCCCCAGAATACCCACCTGAGGATCCCCCTTGGAAGAGAACTTGCAAGAGGAAGCATGTAGACTCCCCTGATGAGTCCATCACCTCTGACATTGAGGAGTCAGAAGGGTCCCCTAGGTCGTTTTCTGATGATATCTCCTTCATAGATATCTTAGAGATCCTGAAACAGACAGGCAGCTGGCCCACTGCCACCCCTTCTGATGAGGAGTCAGTGTACCGGAAAGCTTTCGGGTCTCAACCTTCAGCCTCTTGGGTGTCTCCACCTTTCTATGAGCTCTTAGACCTAGTTAGTCGAAAGGTGTGGGAAACTCCTGATACCGTGGAACCAGTCCCCAGAAGGCCCAACAAGTTTCTTTCAGCCCCTAAAGAGACATTTTGACCAAAGGTGTGCCTGTAGATGCCATGGTGGTTGCAGCAGCCACAACAAAGGAACTAGTGGAGACTTCTTCATCTGTCCATCCACTGAACAAGGAGTCTCAAATGATGGATAGATACGGGAAGCATATCTTGTCTTTAGCGGCATTTACACTCAGATCGCTGAATTACCTCACCCATTTTACTAGGTTTCAAAGAGATCTCCTAAAGGAGCTAGGAGATACTCTCCAAGGTACGTTAGCTGAAGGATTCCCTGAGAAAGTTACTGCTCAGATGTCCACCTTGAACTCCATTGTTAACTTCTCCATGAGGCTGATATCCTATGCAGCAGATGGAGTGAGTAGGGCAGCAGGTTCAGGAGTTTCCCCTTAGGAGACACTCCTGGATGCATTTATGTAACTTTGTGGAGCCCTTCAAATCTACCTTTACCAACGCCCCCTTTGACAGTTTTTCTTTGTTTGGACCAAAGGTAAAAGATACACTCACCAGGTGCGAGCAGGAAGGGAAAACTCTCTCTGCCATGGGACTACATTTTTCCATCCTTTCTAGACCATACCCTAAGGGTCAGAGAGGTGGGAAAATGTGATTCAAGAAATCCCAGAGATTTTTCCCGGACGCACAGGGTGAGTCCTCCTTCAGAGGCAGAGAAGGAGGAACTAATGGTAGACGTCACCCTGGAGGCAGGGGGGGGCCCGCAAAACCAGGGTGCCCACGATTCCTTTCATGGACGTCCCTATCAGTGCTCCTGAAGAGGGGCCTGACTGCACTTCTCTGAAGCCAGTCGGGGGTTGCATATCTTTGTATCCAGAAGCCTGGCACCACATCACCCAAGACAAGTGGGTACAAAGAATAATTACCAGAGGATACTCCATACCCTTCCCTTTCCCACCACATATCACCAAGAAAATCCCAGATGTTCCACCCAATCACAGGGATCAAGCAACCATAGAAGTTCAAAAGTTGCTTCAAAAGAGAGTCATCCAAACTGTCCCTGCAGACCAGATAGGATTCGGAACTTACTCCAGATTCTTTTTAGTGCAAAAACAAACAGGGGACTGGAGGCCCATTTTAGACCTCAGCAAATTAAATGAATCATTGAAGAAGTCTAAGTTCCGAATGGTAACACTGCAGTCTATACTCCCTCTGTTAGGGAAAGACAACTGGATGTGCTCCATAGACCTCCAAGATGCGTACTACCACATAAAAATGGACAGAGCATCGAGGAGTCATTTACGCTTCTGGCTGGAAGCCAGTCATTGCCAATTTCATGCTCTGCCCTTTGGTCTCACCACAGCCCCCAGGGTGTTCACCAAATGCATGGCGGTAGTGACAGCTCACTTGAGACATCTTAGATTCCAAGTGTTTCCATACCTGGACAACTGGCTCCTGACCGCCACCACCAGTCACCTACTTTTATAAGCCAGGGGTTCAACCATCCAGCTCTGCACTCAGCAAGGGGTTATGATAAATTGGGAAAAGTCTGCCTTGTCGCCCTCTCAATATGTGACTTTTATAGGTGCAGAAATAGACACAGTCACCATGATGGCTCGTCTTCCTGTAGACAGAATACAAAATCTAAGACAGCAGATATGCAGTCTACTTCCTCAACAAAGAGTCAAAGCCAAGACAGTGCTGAAACATTTAGGGACCATGGCTTCTACCATAACTCTAGTTCCACTAGCCATACTAGATATGCAAATCCTTCAATGGCTACTTTTTAACCACTGGTCTCTTCAACAACTGCCTCTGTCTCATCCTATTCTGATAACAGAATCTTACAAAAAGTGCCTTCGTTGGTGGATTCAGCCGAATCAACTAACGACAGGAACACCTTTCATTCCTCGCCAACCTGTTGCTACTGTGACCACGGATGCCTCCCAGATTGGGGGGGGGGCATTATCTAGGCAGGAGTGTCCAAGACACATGGCAATATCATGAGGCTGACTTGCATGTCAGTGTCCTAGAGATGAGAGCAATACTACTAGTGTTGCAAGCACTTCACGACTTTCTTCCTCTAGGGACGATAGCAATCCAGTCGGACAATATGTCAGTGGTATGGTATTTAAACAAACAAGGAGGAACCAGATCCTACCCCCTATGTCAAGAGGCTCTTTGTGTTTGGCAGTGGGCGATATCTTCCCAACACTTTCTAGTTGTAACACATATCCCACGGACAACCAATGTGATAGCCGACAAGCTCAGCAGGGCAATTTTGATGCCTCACGAGTGCTCTCTGAATCAGAAAGTACCGGAACAGATTTTCCGCAAATGGGGACAGCCTTGCTGCGATCTGTTTGCCAGTCCAATAAACACCAAATGCAGCAGCTACTTCTCCCTTATCTCCCCTCAGGGGGAGACACCAAGAGACACACTTGTTCACAGTTGGTCTTTATGCATTCCCCCCTTTCTGCTGATATCGAAGGTGATCCAGAAAGCAAAGACCTTGGGAAGCAGAATGATTCTTATCACTCCTTACTGGCCTCATCAGATTTGGTTCCCCTTTCTCGGGCCTCACCTTCTAGATGATCCATGGACTCTGGACCCAGTTCCAGACCTCTTGACACACATGTCAGGCACCTTCCACCCCTGCCTCCACACCCTCAACTTGACAGCGTGGCTTCTCCACTTCCATCCCTAGTCAGGCTTCGTGATTTCTCACCTGCAATTACTCATATCCACACATCTTCCCACAAACCTTCCATGAGAAAATTATACGCTAACAAATGGAAAAGATTTTCTATCTGGGCAAAAGAAAAAAACGTAGATCCTTACACATCCTCCATTCCCTTGGTGTTAGAATTACTAACCAAACTTTTTCATCAGGGATTAGCTGCTGCTACAATCAAAGTTCAATTGGCAGCGATCTCCAATTTTCATTTGGGACAACATGAGCCTAATCTTATGGCTCACAGATTGTGTAAAACTTTCCTTAAAGGCACTACCTTGCTAAGACCTTCCTTTCAGGAACCTGTATCTCCTTCGGATCTAAATTTCATTCTGTCCAAACTTACTTCCCCGCCATTTGAACCTGCACATTTTTGTGAAATGAAGTTCCTTTCTTGGAAGACCATTTTTCTAGTAGCTGTTACATCCAAAAGAAGAGTGTCAGAGTTACAAGCACTATCAGTCCAACCTCCTTACTTGATTTTTCATAGAGACAGAGTTTCCCTTCGTACATATCCGTCCTTCATCCCCAAGGTTTGCTCTCAGTCTAATTTGAATCAAACTATCGAACTGCCAGTATTTTTTCTAATCATTCAAACAGTGCAGAATATAAATTTCATCATCTTGATGTTCACAGACAGTTAAGGTTCTATCTACATAGAACCAAGGCACCTAGAAAATCAGACCAATTGTTTGTATCTTTTTCTGAGACAAGAAAAGGTATGCCAGTCTCTAAGATAACTCTATCAAACTGGATTTCAAACTGTATCTCATTTATTTACTCTTCCAGTGACAAGAAACTCCAGTTTAAAATTAAGGCTCATTCTACCAGATCCATATCCACATCTGCTGCCTTTCAAGCCAGAGTCCCAATTGACAGTATTTGTGCAGCAGCAGCTTGGGCTACCCCTCATACCTTTATTACTCATTACAAAATGGATTTGGCCTCAAGGGGTAGAGCCTCCGTTGGTTCCATGATTCTTAGGAGTATATTCCCGTGAGTCACCCGAGAAAAAGGTGCTAGGGACGCTGTCCCATATGTAAGAATGAAGGCAAGATAGGACTACAGAACCTAAAGACGTTATGTACTCACCATAATGTTCCATGTTTGTAGTCCATCTCGCCCTTCATTCTTACGAACCCATCCACCTACCCCCATCCATGTATCCTTGGAGGATCTGGAGACAAGATAGTATTTCTCTTCTGTAGTGTGGAGACCTTTCATCTTTGTTGTTCCTTGTGGAAATATTTTCTATCACTTTTATAGACAGCAGCTAACAAGATCTGGGGATTCTTACTAGTGCACTATGGGATACCTACTTTGCCATGAGCCAACTGAGAGACTTTAAGCTTTGTAATCGGCCGAGTCGGAGCCGAGGATCGGCTCCAAACCCATATGTAAGAATGAATGGCGAGATGGACTACAAACATGGAACGTTATGGTGAGTACATAACTTCTTTTTCCCGGTTTCTTGAGAGTTACTATTGAAAATAGGCCTGATTAATACTGTACTCTACACTATACCATACCATACCATAAACACTATATTGATTTGATTTTAATATTGAAATACCGTAATTAAAAGCCTGGCTGGGGGGGCAGAAAGTGCAACACATGAAAATTGAATTGAATTGTTCATAATGTTCAATTTTTGTTTTGCCAGTTGCTTGAAAGTGCTGGTTGCTTGTGTTCTGGTTAACTGAGTGTTTACTGTATTTAGAATGTATGCTGGCATATTATCTGGGCCCATTAATACAGTGTTCTTGGCCTTAGAGGGAACACTAAGGACCTGTTCCCTAGTGATAGCAAGTGGAGTTATATTTGATGGTATTTTCTGAGGGTGGGTGAGGGAGAGAGAAGGGTAAAGTTAAAGCTGACTTTGATGGCCAGTAGGTTTGCTGTATCTTCTGGCTTGTATAGATGGCTCCATTTACAATGAGCTCTGCACACAGTTGTGTATTGCCTTTGAGGTTGTGTACATAGCTAAAGAATGCCTTGTGGTTGTCCTTGGCCTGGGAGGCCAAATTTACCTCATGTATGGATTTGGTAGATTTTATTTGTCATCTGAGTTTGTTTAGTTTGATGAGAGTGTTTTTTATTCTGCTGGGTGCTGCACAGCCTGATTTTTGCCATGATTTTCTTCCTTCTGTTATACAGCCTATTGATGTTGTGATTCCACCAGGGTAATTGTTTACTGAGTTAGTTCTATGCTTCTTCCTGGTGGGTACAGCTGCCTCTATGCAGCCATTAACATGCCTGTTTAGAGTTTCTTGGAACAGTTCTGAGTAGGCAGCAGTGTTCACAAGGTTTATGGGGGCTTGAAATTGTGTCAGGTTGTCACTTAATAGTAGGATATTAGCCTTACAGTGGTTCCTGAATATTCCAGACTTAGCTGGGTGTCCAAGGTTTTATTTATACACCAAAGGAGACCATTAAGTGGACTAAGCTTGCCAGAGAAGACATTACACTAAGGGGTGTGCATCACTCCCCCATATTATTGCATATCCAGTATATATATATATGGCTGGGAAAGGGGAACAGGAGTATGATTTAAGCTTAGGGAAAGGTTGAGTTAGTGGGACATCTCTGAACTTAAGCTGAAAGGGTCTGTTGTAGTAATCTTGGTGTGACTTGCACTGGTGGGTGGCTTTTGAGTTTAGGTGATGAAGCAGGGGGTATCTGAAGGTGAACACAGAGTGCAGTTGCAGAGACTATAGCTCACTAACAGTAAATAAGTAATATCATCTGTAGAATCATCTCTTTATTCAGTACCTGGATTGATTAAAGGGAGGAAGGTCTAAGATTTGTATGTGTTTAACAGAGATATGGAATGCAATGCTGGACAGAGGTCACTGTGTCATAGTTCGTGAGCCAAAGTAAGCTGGTGGTTTGTAGTTTTGTGGCAAGGAAAGACAAGATGGCCATCATGGAAGTAGGAAATAAACTTGTTGATCTTGATATAAGTGGTGAATACCTTGGCAAGAGAAAGGGAAAATGAATTAGTGAATAAAAGTTAGCAATAGAGGAGCGTGAGTAACATGAGGGCACTGGATAGAATTAATCTTGACTGGGATAGGAGGAAGTTGTTTCTGCTTGCTTATTAACTTTAGTTAAAGAACTCTGGATGTAAACACCACATTTTAGGTTATAGTCTATGATTATGCCTAGGTACTTTATTTGTTAGAAAACTTCATTTCTTTCACCGTTTAGAGCATACAGTGGTAGAAGGTCAGCTATGTCATAGAAGCAAAAGTATACTTTTTGACTTGTATGAGAAAAATTTAAGGCCAAAATAATGAAGCCACTCTTGAAGAATAGCGCAGATATGTTTTGGATGGATATAATAAGAGAAGAAAGGTTTTCAATAGTGAGAATGAGGACAGACTCATCAGCATATTGAATAAGGGAATAGAATAACACTGAGCTTAAAACTGATTATTGTGAAACACCTTCAGGCCTCAGGGAAAGAGAGGCAGTTATCTTCCCTAATAGTATAACAGTGGTTTGTGAAGGCCTTTAAGCCAGTCCATGTGCTTCTTGTTGAGTCTTGTTTCTAACATACGTCAAACAAAGGTGAATCATCCAATAATATCAATGACTTTAGACAGATGAAGATAGCAGCTACATTTTATTAGTATTTAAATTGGATAATATGTTATTGATCACAGTTACTGAGGCTGTGCTTGTTCCATGATTTACACACAAACCATGTAGGGATGGTGTGCTGAGAAGGTGTTGGCATTTCAAGTTCAAGTAGCACATCTGTAAAACTAATATAAAGACGTTTACAAATGTAAGTTGTTTTCTAACTGCTTTTTTTTCTAGAAGTTTGACCAGCTGAGAGAAAATGGCAATTGGTCAAAAGTTGTTCACAGCAACTGTGAAGACTCATTTCTGGAGTGGAAAGATTATGACTTTGTAGATTAAGGAAACATTCCTCTCAGGAATTCTGTGGTTCGTAATGCTAGTTATTCTGTGTTTGGTAATGATAGGAATTCTGCAGTTAGTAATGCTAGGAATTCTATAGTTATTAATGCTAGGAATCCATGGTTACTAATGCTTAGGAATTCTGTGGTTAGTAATGATAAATTTTCTGTGCCAAGCTGTAAGAATTTAAGGCAAAGGCCATCTAGTAAGGCTGGAACATAAAGTCTGAGTATCCAGACAAGTCAAAAACATTAGAGACCATGAGAGAATGCACAACAATGGCTGTGTGATGGGTATCAGTGCTCAATGGAGAGAAATATATAAGGGTGGAATGGATAGGGTAGTGTCATGAAATAAGGTGACATATTTATGGGGGTGTAGCTCCTGGAGACAAATCAGGAGAAGGGTTTAGTGAGGTGGCTTGACCAGGCGTGAGCAGCTGTTTGGTACCATGCCAGCAAGGTTTGGAAGCGATCTGTTAATTTTGTAGTTTGCTAAAGTACCTGCTGTTTGAATCTTCTATAAGGGATTTGCATGTCTTTCTAGTCTGCTGGTACTGTTGAAGTCTGGAGAGGAGTTTGTTTGTAACAAACTCTCCATAGTATGACCCTATGAGGCAATGCTTTATAGGTGTCTTTATTTACTGAAAAGAGACATTTGTTTTTAAGTCAATGCTTCTTAGACATACTTAACCTGTTAATAATATGTCAAAGTGCATTCTTTGGTTAGGTTTAAGGAAGGACCATTTGGAATGTTGTATAAACCCCCTGTATTGGTTAATAGTAAACGCTTAAAGACTGAGTGATTGAATAAAATAAAATAAGAAATTTGAATAATTTTGCTGCTTGACCAGATGGTGAACTTTGGAGACTAATTGCTTACACTTTCCAACATTCAGCAGACTTAAAATTGAGGTCACTGAGAATAAGGTGATGTAGGAGGAAAATCATTGCATACTGAGGTCTGCTTGAAACTGGAATTATTCGGCGGGGCTATATGGAAATTAAAATTTTCTAGGCTTTGGAAGCTGAGACTTGTAAAGAAAACAGAATTGTTTCTTGGTCAGTAGCTTATCTCATTGCCTCCTGTAAGAGTCTAGTCATCTGAAAAGCAGAGTTCCTGTATATCCTGTAAGAGTATATCTTTACAGGAGACTTTCTTATACTCCTGAAATGAGTACGGTAGTCATTGTTGTTAAAGTCTACTTTCTGAAGTCATTCATAAAACTAAGTTAGTAAGGTGGCTTCAACAAGCTGACATGATGTGCTAAGCATGATAGTGAAACAGTGAGCATGGGATGTGCATAGAGCTGGCATTTTTAAGGAATATTTAAAAGTTATGAAAAAATAATATTTTATTTATTTATTTAATATTTGTTTACCAGGACAGTGTCCATTTTCAGCAGAGGCCCGGGAAGAAAGGCTCCAGATGCATGTCTTTGAAATGTGAGAGGAAACCGGAGCACCCAGCAAAAACCCATGCAAATGCAGGTAGGACATGCAGACTCCGCACAGAAGGCACCCCATCTGAGAATTGAACCGGAGAACCTCTAGCTGTGAGGTGACAACACTAATCGCTGCATCACTGTGCCACCTATGCTTGCATTTTGCATTAATAAAGCAAAAATAGAGTGTGATACTCTCATATTGGGGGTGGTGTATTCAAGCCATGAGTGTTATTAAAAATTACATTGAAGACAACCTGAGATATAAATGCTATTTTAGTAAAGCAGTTATAACTATTATCTATATTTTCTTAACTGCATTAATTTCAGTATGCTACCCCCTCTTGTCTTACACCATTGGAAAGCTCTTTAACAATCCTGTCAGTGATGTCTAGGTCTGTCATGCATACCTACAGAGATACAACCCTTTGTTTGACCGTAACACTAATATTTTTGACAAACAAAATACAGTTTTTCTTTCATCAATCTGCAGTATAAAATAAGTATCTGCAGAGAGTGATATTAACACCAGTGTATAGCCAACTGTCTACCAAATTGAAGTATTCTGGGGTGGATGGGAATTGGAGATGGATAACAAAGTACATTATGTCCATTCCTGTACTGTATGGAACAGTTTTTTCCTGACCATCATTAGCCAAGAATTTCAGATATTGGATTAGTACAATAATAAAAACACAAAACTAAGAAAAGAGAGCCATTGGATGGTGTTATCCCGGAAAGTTTACAGCTATGACTGGCAAACCATCAGTTCAATTGAGGGTACAGTGTTCTTTTTCTAGAAATAAAGCAGCCATTGTCCTACCCTTTAACCATTTTCCAGTATATTTGTCTCAAATGTATAACCTCTGTTGTCTAAAGTCTTTTCATTTGTACTACATAACCTACTTCATTGTACTTAGGTTCACAGATTCATAGGTGTGTACTAGGCTAATGGCCCTGGAGCCTTTACAAGCCTAGCCCATAGTATTACCCTGGCATCATGCCACCCGACCTTAGTTCCCAGTGCCTCTGTCGAGTAGAGCCACTGGAGTGATCCCTGGGGTGAATTTTCTATTTCCCATCCAGCCATCAAGATTTCTATTGAAGAGGGCCAGTGAGATGCTCTGTTTCACATGTATGGGAAGTCTATTCCATAGCATGGGCAGTCTCTGGGTAATGAACCTGTCCCTCCAGCACGTTCTGTTGATTGTGGTAATGAGGTTGAGGTCTCCGGAGCATGTGGTGTGGAGGGATTGGGATTTCTTTAGATGTAGCATTTCTAACAGAGTTGGGTCAGACATGGCTTTGTAAGTCAAGCAGAGATCGCCTCTAAGTAGGCGATAGGAGACAGAGAATAGTTGAAGTTTTTTTAGTCTGTCCATATAGGACAAGTGTTTAAGGCCTAGGATCCTCTTTGTGAGGTACTTTTGTGGCCTCTCCAGTTGTTGCAGGTGTCTAGTGAGCTACATGCCAAATGGGGTATTGTACTCGATGATTAGCCTAATGAGGGAAGAGTAGAGGGAGACAATGACCTCTTTCTTCCTGGATGCAAAACCCTTAATAATGAGATTTTTTTTTTATTTATTTTTATTTTACATTTGTTGACCGGGATAGTCCGACTGGATGCATGTCCATTTTCAGTGGAGGCCCAGGGAGAAAAGCTCCAAGGGTAAGCAGATACAGCATTACATAATACCAGCATTACATATTACAAACAGACTATTTACAGAGATTACATAAGTAAGCAAGTTAAACAAGTTCCACAGGTTACAGTTAGTCCTGAGCACAAGTCAGGATTAAATTAAATTACACAGTAAACTGGTTAACAGATTTTTACACATTTGAGTTAGCCAGGCTTGATGCATTGACATAGCCAGTTAAGTGACAAATGTTGTTTGAGTCTAGTTTTAAATTGACCTAAGGTGGAAAGTAAGGTAATATCAGCTGGAAGAGAGTTCCAAGATCTACTTACAGAGTTTGCAAAGAGAGAATCACCGGCTGTGTTATTAATTTTGCTAGTCTGAATTAGTAGTTTGTTAGAGGATCGAAGCGGTCTAGGATTGTTATAGGGGGTGATAATATTTTTAAGTGCAGGAGTATTGTCCGGATTATAGAGGATTTTATAGGCCATAATCAGTTGGTTATACTGGATTAGGCTAGGTAGTTCAAGCCAACCAAGCTGATTTAGATTGATGCAGTGATGTGTCCTAAAAGGCAGCCCAGTGGCAAACCTGGCAATGTGATTGCAGCAAATTCGAGAGTAGAGGGGATGTATACAGAAGGGTTGAAAGAAGGTGAGAGCGAGCTATGGCAATTTTAGCTGGAGGGGTTAGGAAGGCTTTTATTCTGTAAAGTGACCCTAGTTTTTTATTGATGGTTTTGATAGTTTGGTTAACATGTAGGTCAAATTTGAGATTATTGTCTATGATGACACCTAATAGTTTTGTAGATGGGTCAGGGGAGATTATTGTGCCATCATTTGATTTTATGATAAAGGTGAAAGTGGTAGACCTACGTGTTGGTGAAAATAAAAGCATTTTAGTTTTTTGGGGATTTAGGATCAGACGATGTTCAGAAAGCCAGTTTTCTATTGTATTAAAGGTGGTCTGGGTAGCTGACCATAACTCTACTGGAGATGTGGCTGAGCAAATCAGAGTAGCGTCATCAGCATATTGGATACAGCTGACTTTTGGGATGACAGTATAAAGGTCGTTAATGAAGATGGAGAACAGCAAGGGCCCTAGTATAGAACCTTGTGGTACTCCGAGGGTGTTAGGTAGAAGGTTAGAGAGTTTGTTCTGCCAGAGAACAGCTTGCTGTCGACCATTCAGGTAGGATTGAAACCATTGGAGGGCTCCAGTATCTAGACAGAATGTTTGCAGGGTGTGGATTAAAAGTTGGTGATCAACCATATCGAATGCCTTGGAAAGATCCAAAAAGAGGGCTGAGGATATATAATTATTGTTGCGATTATGGTTTATGGTGTTAGTAAAGGCTAGGAGGGCTGAAGTAGTGCTGTGATGAGGACGGAAGCCATGCTGAGTATCTGCCATAATGCGATTTTGGATTAGGTGGTGCATGAGTTGTCTATGAATACATTTTTCCATAATCTTTGCAAGTGGAGAGAGTATAGCTATTGGCCTATAATTGGAGTATTCAGTAGAGCTGCCTCCTTTGTGAAGTGGGATTAAATAGGATATTTTCCAGATGGTGGGAATTTTAGCTTCAACTATGGTTCGATTGATTAGTATTGAGACGGGGTAAGCAATAGCATCAGCTGATTTTTGTAGGTACTCGGCAGGGAGTTGATCAGCAGAAAGTGTAGTGGGTTTTAATTTTTTGATCAAGGTACGGATAAGTGAAGTGGCGACTGGTTGGATGCTGAACGCAAGTAGGTTTCTAGGGGTGCTACTTTCAGGACCAGGGGAGCTAAGAGGTAGTTGGCTAGCTAGGGTTTGAATTGTCTCAGTAAAGAATTGGTTAAAACTATCAGAAACATCTTCAGGGGTTTTATCAATAGTAGCAGCAGGGATTGGTGTTGAAGTTTGTCCAGGATGTGGTAGATTATTTAAACCTGCCCAAAACTTCTGAGGGTTATTTTGATTTACTGTCTGTAAATTACAGTAGTATTGTTTTTTGTCTTGTAAAATTGATTTTTTGGTTTCGTTCCTGGATTGCTTGTATTTAATGTGATCTTGAGGGTCTTTAGAAGAACACCATAAAGCCCATGCTTTGTTTCTAAGGGTAATTTTGAGTTTAGACTCTATAGAAAGCCATGGTGCAGTTTTTGCCTTGGTTCTCTTTGAAGGAACAGGTGCATGCAAATCAAGATGTGTCACATAGAAGGACTTTCTGACCACAGTGGCAACGTGGTGGTCAGAAGAGAAGTTGCTGTCAACCTGTGTTCCCAGATCTCTTATAACACCTTCTGTGTTCAGTGGACAACATTGATGTGGTAATTCATGGGAACTGGGTTTTTCCCAAAGGGGATGACGACACATTTTTTGGCATTGAGCTTAAGGTCATCGTTCTGACACCAGTCATTGGTCTCAGTGAGGCCTTGCCACATTTCATTGTACTTGCCATGGTTCTGACCCCAGTCATTGGTCTCAGTGAGGCCTTGCCACATTTCATTGTACTTGCCACAATGACTAGACCACTTAGAATCATCTCATTAATGCACTATTCCTTCTTCTAATCAAGTACTGCATTTATTCAGGGTATTTTAGTAAAAACACACTCCAGCTGATAACCCACAGAAAATCTTTCCTTCTATAAGATCAATTCTTTCATGGGACATGTATTTTTACCTGTCACCCGTACTTTGAGACACTCGAGTCCGCTGCTCAGGATTGGGTTTCTTTACAAATAACACTCTTGGTAATTTAGTAAAATACAACAAAGATTCATCTCTTGTGGTGTTAGTTATCTTATTAAAAGGAGATAACACTGAACTGAATCAAAAGTAATGGAGAAATGCATTCATAAGCATCTTTTAAGCCACCTACTTGAAAATAATTTATTAGCCACCTGCCAACATGGCTTCAGACCATTTCATAGCACCACCTCTGCTCTTTTATCCTTTACTGACTGCATTAATAGAAATCGTAATAATGACACTTTATCCTCAGCCCTCTTTATTGATTTGTCGAAAGCCTTTGACATGGTTAACCACCACCTCCTCATAAACACACTTAAAAACCTGTCATTGGATGCTCTTGCCATACAGTGGTTCCAGTCCTACTTAAATAAAGGCAACAGGTTGTACTATGGGCAAATACCTTATCTTCCCACCTCCCAGTTGCCATAGGTGTCCCTCAAGGCTCAATATTGGGTCCTCTCCTCTTCTCCAACTTCACAAATGACCTCCATTCTGTAATTCCTCAAGCTGCCTGTATCCAATATGCAGATGACTCCACACTTATATGCTCAGCCACTTCCTCATCAGAACTTCAGTCCCTAACCCAAAACACCATTAGCATAGTTGAAAATTGGCTTCTACACCGAAGTCTTATCTTGAACCCTAAAAAAACAAAAATGCTACTATTCACCCCTACCCATAGAGCCTCCCCACTTAACTTTACTGTTACTTCTAGCAATGGAACAATAATATCTCCTGATCCTACTACAAAACTACTTGGGTTACTTATTGATAAAAACCTCACCTTTGAGCCTCACATTAATAACACTATAAAAACAGTGAACAAAAAATTAAGTTCTCTCTACAGGATCAAAACCTTTCTGACTCCACTAGCCAAGACAACTATAGCCCGTACCCACCTTATCTCCACCCTACTATATGCCTCACCTATCTATACTAAATTATATAAAAGCAACCTGAATAAACTGTCTATCTCCTACAACAATATTGCAGATTTGCAGCTGGGTCCTCCTATATGACCCATCATTGTATCAATCTGAATCAACTAGGCTGGTTAGAATTGCCAAATCTAATACTTTTCAACCAACTAACAATAGCCCATAAGATTCTGTATCAACCTACAAATACACCAATACCCTAATCACCCCCTATAATAATCTCAAAACCCTACGCTCATCTAACAAATTACTAGTACAAATGGCTAAATCCAATAATTCAGCTGGTGACGCATTATTCCCTAATAGAGTGGGTAAAACCTGGAACAGCCTCCCTAATCACCTAACCTCCCTAGCCTCAGCTAACCTATTTAAAAGAAAACTAAAACCCTACCTTAAATCACACTGGTTATGTCCCTGTGTCAACCCAGACTAACTACCAAACCCTTCCCTCGACACCTATCTTCTCATGAGTATAATCTTGTGTCTTCTCTAATGATAATAAAGTTAATGTGACTATACAGCAGACTAATGTCCTGTACATATTTTGAATGTTTATCCATAGCCATCTTACAATAGGACTTCTGGTGAGACTTTACTGAATAAGAGTGTCCTTGTACATACTTTGTATGAATATCCATTGCTATTAGACACTAGCATTTTTGTGTGACATTTGTGTGTGTGACTTTATAATTAATAGTGTCTTTGACATATTTTATCAGGAATATCCAAAACTGTTTGCACTTGGATTTTTCTTATTCAAATGCTAAATCCTATGAAATGTAATGTATGCCTAAGCTTTGTAATGTACCAATGCCTTTGTACATACCATTGTGTTTATAAACATTTTGACGTAAGTGGAGCTTTTCTCCCCGGGCCTCCACTGAAAATGGACATATATCCAGTTGGACTAGCCAGGTCAACAAATGTAAAATAAATAAATAAATAAATAGCCACCCCAGCCAAAAATCTATCACCTGGATACATGAATGCATGCAGTTTAACTAACAAACCAGACATTTCTAAAGGATAGACTTTCTGAAACGTGGCTTAAGGATTCCTCTTAGATATTGCCTTTACCTAGGGAAGGTACATGCATTTTATAGAAAACACACCAGGTTGTAGACTAGGAGGCAGGGTAATGCTACTGATTGATAAGCCATCTATTCTAAACCTTAAACAATTTACTAGATGTAACATCTCTTTGGACAAATACCCAAACTGACTTCTTACTGAGATCACTCTTGGAGATCACACTAAAATGTATTTGATTACTATATATATTTTCCCTCCTTGCACATCTTTCAGACAGTACTAGATGCCATACTGGTCACTCTGAACATTCTACAAAAGTTCTCGGAGGTGACATCTGTACTGATTGAAAAGGGCACTTAAAATCTAATGTCATCAGATATATATCCTCATAAAATCATACGCAAACTATGTTCTACGGGTACCAGAGATAAAACACATTCAAACGTCTCTCTATTGGAAGGTTTTGTGATGTATCTTCCAGACAAACTATGTACATTAAGTTTTCTCCTTGATAGACTCTTACTGATCATAACCCATTAGCCACCACCAGGTCACTAAAACACAATGAATGTCCACATAGATTAGCTGTCAGCAGATACATACAGTAATTATCAGAAGAAATTCTGCTACAGGAATATGTTAACTGGGACTCATGGTACAACTGTGACACTCTCATTGCAGCACTCTCTACCTTTTTAAGTCTTCCTACCCTCATTCAAGGCACAATCATTTTTCTAAACAAGGATTAGGAAGTCAGGAAATCCATCCCCTTGGTCCACTGAACCTCTTAATACTCAATAAAGACTAGAAATAGTACCTTGAATATCTAGAAGGCAGATACCAACGATCATGATAAACATTCCAAATTCCTGAATGGGAAACCCAATGCTACCAAGACACAATTTGTAATAGAATTTGCATTTGTTTTAAGTCAGCTCAAAAACTTTAGTTGACCATTAAATAAGTAAGCAGTAACGTTTTGATAAAACAAAAATCTCAAGTCTAACACAAGAACTAATCTGAAATATCAAAAAAATATATATAGCAAACCCCCTTTACTAAATGATCATGTCTATAATAATATTTCTCCAACTATCACATATATCCCTTTAAATATGTTAATACAATCCCTTTAAATATATTAATACAGTTTTTACAATTCTACTTGAAAATTTTAGCTTTAAACCACTGCAATAACTTCTTGACAAAATCTCCAGCACCTATAATACATAACTTGACATTTTCCATTCTAAAATCATTAAAATAGTCTTCTACTATGCAGATCAATCACATTCATATATGACCAGTCACTGACTACTAAAACAGGTCGCTAGAGTTGTAAGTAAGCTTTCATAGGTTCATGGATGCTGTTGTGTCATTGCACCCCTACCAGGGTGATTACTCCGTTTTCATCAGGTGACTTTCAGCCAGTCACTAATCTTTACCCACTTGACAAAATATTGGGAAAAAGTACTGTATCACCAAATTCTTTAATATATTCAAAAATATGGCATCCTAGCTGACAGTCAATATGGGTACCACTCAAATCACAGTACCCTGACTGCATTATATACATTTACTAATGATATCAATGGTAAAGGAACATTATTATGCTATGAAGACGAAAGACACAAATAATGCTTCATATAGACATTCAGTTGATTGTAGTTCATTTAAAAGGTTTACTTTTTCTATTTTAGAACATATAGATAGAGATTTGAGGGGAGAAAATTTAAAAAATACAGTTGAAAGAAGAGAAACATGCCAATTAAAACTGGAGGCAGACCATCTCCCTGGTTTAAATGAGATGGTTAATATTAAATGTTTTTTATCAGAAAGAAAAATGGTTATCCAACAGTTTTGTGCATTAAGTATTTAAGTGTTTTTTTTAAAAAATGAATAACTTTTTTACATGTTTCACAAATTTTAAATGAGTTAATTGATTAATTGTTAAGGTGTGGTTTTAGTATATATTCATTTGTTTTAGAAAGTGGTTTGTATTTCTGAAGAAGTCTGTCTGATGAAAGCGTTGAATAAAACTGGTTACACTAAAGTTTGATGGTCCTCTGTAGCCTTCAGTGTTATTTTGTTATTTAGTTATTTTATACACTGACAGCTGGATTCCTTCTGATAAACTAAAATGTACTAAGAACCCACATTTAACTGATTTCATAGACTAATCACTGCCTACAACTACACCTCCGAGCATCTAAGCATTAAAAATCTTAGTGCTGGCCTTTAAAAATAATAGCAAAGGACACAAAGGATGAGCACTTTCCTATTTTTGGAATAGAAGGTATTTAGATACTGGCCACCTTACAGTTAACAGTGAGGAATCATTGTATGGGCAAATTTCACTTTTTTAATGGAACAGGTTTAGATTAATAAAGAAAATCAGAACAGGAGCACATCCAAAACTAAGACAAAAATCATAGTGCTATGCCTAAACCATAGCAGTTAAGAGGTATGTCCACAGCTACCATCAGCCTTGACCTGAGCTTTAATTTTAGATTCCATACTGACACTCTGATTGATAAATTGCTTAACAAGGTAAAAAGTGACACATACAGTTTCTAATTAGTTCACAATGAAGCAAGGTGAGTTAACCTGTGGCTATATAGGTACTGTTGCCAAGATTAAAATATGGACTTCCCATATTGCTTTTTCAATAACATAACACTATTGCTTGAAATTTCTAAAAGAAAGATCCTTTGCTTTATTTCTCTGGTTAACCTTGAAAATATCACTGTACTATGTTAAAAACAGTGAAATGACTATAGACTCCAGCAAGTCTCCTTTAAAATACTATGACCCTCAATCTCCTAAACAGTTGTTACAGACCCCCATAAATAACTTGCTGTATTCTAGAGAATTTCATGTTTCTTTATGTTATAATGCAGCTCTTCAGTTAATATGTCATCCCTACAAACAATTTTGACAACTTCACAACCTAATGGATTTCAACAAAAAGCTAAACTTCCGCTTACTTACTTACAGGAAACATAAATGATTTAAGAGGTGCTGGATATACCTCTCAACCTCTTAACACAAAAAATCTGGACAAAGCCAAAAATAATGGGGGGGCAAAGCCCCCAAAAATGGACACATTTTTAAATATTGCTCTTATAAACTTAGAAAGTTGCTAGAATAAAAGGTATTGTGTTACCATGCATTTAAAGGATATGAAGTCTGAAACCCAAATGAATGTTATTATTTAGTGAATTCAGTCCTCACTGATTTGCCACAAAAATCCAGGATATCACAAATTCTATGAGGAACAGACCAAAAATATGAGGCAAAATCTGGACATTCTATAAAAATATGTACAATTGAGAGGTATGACTGCTGGATGATATGATAAACCACTCTGTCTTTTGCATCCCTACAATTACAGTCATGTCTTTCTCAATATTTCTCAGCATATATTTGTTATAAGTATAGCTATATTATCCCATAACCACCAGCCCACCTTAACAGGTGTTTCTTTACTGACTTAGTTGATTTAATTTGCTGTGTTTTACTTCACTCTTTTTTTTTTGTTGACATCATTAACTTCATAGTGTTGGTACCTTATTGTAAATGTGCATATTCTGTGTATTAATAAAGTTATTTCACAACATATCTACGTAACTACTTTTATTGAAATCTGACTTTAATGTAATATATCTGTGATATAATTTTTTGTGCTGCCACTGTGGGCCAAGTCATGGCTAAAAAGGATCCTTGGACCAGTTCACTTTACTAGTTAACAAACATAAAATAAATAAAAATATATAGACAACATTTACAGTTACCAACTGGGAAGCATTTGTATACGAAGAAGAAAGTTGGAAACAGGTTTGCATTCTGCAAGGCCTCCCCACAGTCACAAACAAGGTAATGTACTTCAGATTGTGACATTATTGGTTTCCCCTTAAGTGATCATAAGGCAAATGATCAAGTTTGTTATTATGTGTACCCCATGCTTCAGTTATTACTACACCAGTGTCCTTCCTGGTTTCCCATAGTGTTTATCAATTGAAAAAAATCATATTGTAGTAACTGGGTAAAGTGTAGATCATAAGGGGCACTTAAAATGCACTTTTTTCTTTTTCTGAGTCATGGCAATGTGAGATTTAGTATATAAGTAAGGGGTGCTGTTGTTAAGTAGGTTGCATGTTGCTCTTTTCAGGTGTAAGCAGTTAAGTTCTGGAACTATTTCTGATGTGGTTTATATTTGAGGAGTTAAGTTTGATAAATCATTATGAAAGCAAAGTTAATGGTCAGTGCAATATCTTACATGAAATGTTTTAGTCTTATGCCAAAATTATGAGGCAAAACGTTATCAGCGGACTTGCTGTCTCTTGGTGCAGATCACTAGAAAAATTTAAATTCCTGCATTATGGGTTGCAAAAGTTAGATTTAAGCTTGAACAAAATATTTTGCTTTCCTACCACAAAAAAAAAAAAAAAAAATGAAACAAAATCTTCCCACAGATTCATTGTATCTAGGTGCACCTCATTCACTCTTTGAAGGACACAGGTTTCTGCCTTACTGGATGTAGGAGATGGATTTAGTTAGCATTGCAGAAAGGACAATGTATATACCGTCTTTGTCTTCTGTTTGCTCGGTTTTCCTTGGCTGCCAGAATTAAACTTTGAAGTAGGCTTTCTGCATCCTGATTTTTAACTGTCTATGTTTCCAATAATTCAAGGTGCTATTGCAGTCACTATTATTACTCAGACATACTTGCAGCTATCCATTTCTAAGATCAGGAACAAATAATTATGCAAGAAAGTGCTTTCTTAATTTGTTCACTCCAACGTGAACAATGATCATGCAATAATTAGCCTTAACGGCTTATTTACCTCATTCAGGTGTCATTAAGTTTGATAGCAGGCATTGTCACATTCTGTTTATAAAGTCCATTCAGGTATGTTTCTTCTTTATTCCCAACACAGCCACAGTATCTGCCATGAGTTTTCAAGTCTATATTTTAACTTCAAAACTTTTGTTGTAATGGACTCTGTTTCACCACTGCCATTAAATGGTGGCCCCGTGTGCGTTTATATAATATGCAACATTTATGGGTTTCTAGTTTTGTTGAGCTTAGAGTTTTTTAAGGGACAGTGAAGTTCTTGTTGATGTAGTTTTCTGGGGACTTGAAACATTTATATGCAGTCCTCACCTGCATGTGAATTGGTAGGAGTGCATATAAGCTCACAAGTTTAACCTTGATACTGTGGATATAATCATAGAACTGAAAGGAAAAGATTAGCTTTTACTTGGGATTAAAACCCAAGACATTCGATATTCCTTGCTGGCTTCACTGCTGCTGCACCAGCAAGAGCCTCTGGCCAGACAGTATTGAGTTTTCCCATAAGGTGTTTTTGTTTTCAGCTAGTAAGCTCCCTAGCATTGTGATTAAGGTCAAACTCATACTTTTTCATAGATGTTTAAGGTCATGTCCAGTAGAAGTGTATTGTTTGTGCTTAATGCATTCTCACACTACCTAAGATTATCCTTATCTGGCAACTTACTTTCAGTATAAAGATAAGTAAATCAGAAATGCATGATGAAGAAATATTACAGTAAATAAATAATCCAAGAAAATCTGCTAAGAAGTCTAAGGTTAAACTAAAAGAAAGGTTAAGGGAGAATGTCATAACAAAGTTAAAATATAATGCGCTTAATAAGGAATGCCAGGCTAGGGTATATATCATTATAATGCTTTGGTAACAGGGCAGCCTGGTATGCTGTATGATATACAGTCCTATTTTTGTTGGAAAATGGTGACAACATTTTTCAGATGTGAATTGAGTACCAATATCTTTCACTATGTTTTTGATAATCCTTAAACAGAAAATAACATTTTCAGTCTGCTTACTGTAGCATGATTTGTAATTTCTTGGAAATCCTACAGAAGAAAACAACCTTCTAAGTTAGCTCATGATTTCATTTCAGAAATGCAAAACAGTTCCAACCATTTTGAACATGAAAATGCAGCAATTATGACTATATTGTTCATGAAGGCACCTGAAAATTGATATGCAGTCTTTTCCAAGAAGTACCCGGAAAGTTCCATTAGTGTAATGGTGTTTGTCTTGGCATCTTTTATTCAGTTTGACAAGGTACACATTCTGTTTGTATTCAATCTCTTCTTCCCATTAAAGCCAGCACACAAACTTGGGTACAAAAGTTTTCATTTTTTTAACAACAGCTGGATTCCAACATGTAGTTGTTCTAGAACTTTTCCCAACTTGGATAACTTAGGTGCCACATGTAACACAAATATTCCCTATTAAAAATCTTATATCTTCTTTTGTGATACATTTTAGCTCTCATTAATTCTGTAAAGCTATCTCAGAAAACTCAGGACCCATAACAGTTTCTGTCAGTTCTGGCGATGCACACAAATATTTCAATTTAACTTGAATTTCTTGGAAATGATAATCAAAAAGAGTGTTTATGCATTCAGTCATACACATTCAGTTATATTACAAGTAACCTGTGGTTAGAACATTTTGAATAACATCTGCATTGTTATGTCCTTTTGTCATTTTATATTTGATCATGTGCTTATGAGATTACTGCCCATCTCTGGATTCTAGCTGTTGCTGGGAAGGTAGGTAGTTGTTTATTATCACCAAATAACATTAACAACAGTCAATGGTCTAAAACTAGCTTAAACTTTTTATTCCATAGGTAGTAATAGAATTTCTTTATCCCAAACCACAAAACTAGAGCCTCTTTTTTCTATTTATAGTTATTTTCTCAGCTGGATAAAGAGCTATAGATGCAAAAGAATTCAGTAGTTCCTCAGCCTATAGCATTGTATGTTGAATCACTGCTTGCTCGACAGGTACTAGCGCATTGTTTATGACCTCTAATATTAAGTACTTGCACAGTATGTCTAGGTCTGTATATATTTCTGAAATAGCTTCAAATCCAAACAGACCAAACTAAGACCAGTAGTCACTTTCAAGAAGCAAAGAAAACCAAGGATAAAACAAGAAAGTGATTCCACAGCAGAGTATTTTATTAAGCAAGTAAAAGGTTAAAATGTAAATAAAAAGATGAGTGCTTTCAGCCTTAGGCCTTCATCAGATCTATAAGCATTCATTCATTCATTCATTAACTTCATTTATAGTGGGAGTGCCTAATGGAATTCATCTTCTTAGGCGATGGCTTCTCAGTACCGGCTTTAAAGGAACAAGCTCGTTTAAGCCTGGATTTTTGACAGCCCTCAAATCTGCTATCCATTTAGTCTCTTCAAATTCAGTGATTTCTTTCAAATTGCCTTTTCTTGCACCGTAGCGTATCACTTGTAGTGCCATAAACAGGAACGAATAACTATTATTTGCCATTATATGTTTGCTCAGTGCATTTGTAGATATTCCATTTCTGATATCTCCTAGATGTGAAAAAATTCTAGTTCTAAAATGGCAGTTAGTCTTTCCAACATATAAGTAGGTGCATTGTGTGCATGATGCTACATAAATCAAGTTTTGAGTCCCACAATCAGCATATGTCCTCAAATAATACATCTTTTCTGTAACAGGGTGCTGAAAATATTGATTCTGCATTATATATGAACATGCTTTACAGTGGCCACATTTAAAGGTGCCTTGTCTATGTGTCAAGGTCTTTTTATGTTTTCTACTCCCCATCATTACATAAAAATTGTTTTAAGTTAATTTTATTTTTATAACAGAAAGTAGGTGTTTCTCCCACTATTCTTTTTATAGACTCATCTGCTATTAATATCTTCCAGTTCTTCCTCATTATGTAGCAAATTTGTTTAACATCTTGATTGTATGTTATTGCACATCTCATATTTGATGTTGCGTTTCTCCTCCTCGGATTACTGACTTTTTGTGAATTTGTAAAGAAGTATGGCTTTCCTTTTGTACTTATCTGATGTTGTACCTTTATAGCCATTGCTTTCATTACAAGTGGCAAGGCCTACTTTAACAGCATTTTGGCAAAACATATGGATATACCAAAGTGACTGCTTTAACATTATCCAGTATGCCACATTCCTCACAGAGCATTTTAACATGCATTTCCTGCACGGCCTCTATTGACTTTAACTTACTCAGTACACTTTGGCCCCTGCTTGCTTCCAGTCCTTATTTATTTGTTTAAGACCAATAAAGTCCAATTGACAAGAATCTATTTCAGAAGAGAACTTAGAGGAAAAGCTCCACAGCAGTAAACTTATCATGGATTATACATGAATTACTCAATAGCTAAGCTTCTGGTGTCATTCAAAGGGAATCTAGTATCTGTCTGCCTGGGACGACATGATTGACAGACCACGATGCTTTGCCAGAGATGGTCTGCACCTGTCACCTCTGGGATTCAGGTTACTGGCTAAGGCTCTTGCCACCCCTATAGTGCCTTTTTTAGGCAAAGTTCAAAGAACAAAACCACCACCGTAACAGGTACAAGCATGCAAAATCTGAAGGTAATGCTACTCAATGCTAGAAGTCTAAACCTCAAAATGCACTCTCTCGAGGCACTCCTTAAAATGGAGAACATCGATATCTGTGCAGTAACTGAGACCTGGTTCAAGGCTCCAGAGAGCACCCCTGCAATACCAGGCTACAACTCTTACCACACTTTTCGCACACCAAAGCAGGACCGAAACACTAAAGGTGGAGGAGTGTCAATATTCACCAAGGATATTCACACCACCAGGCTAGTTGCCCAACACAATGCGTCTGAAATTCTCCAGGTGCAACTAACACTAGGTAAGACTGCAATCCAAATTGTAGCTTGCTACAGATCCCCCACCATACCCCAAGATTCTCACTACACCTTTCTAAACATACTGGAAAATATTAAGATAGAACCAAACACCCTAATACTGGGTGATTTTAACTACCCTGCCATTAACTGGGAAAGCTACTCATGTACCAACACCTTTGCCCAACTAATCCATAGTCCCACCAGGGGCTCCAATATCCTAGACCTGGTCATTACCAACATGTGAAATCGATGCTCTACACCTATGGTCACCCCCTCGTTAGTCACGTCTGACCATAAGCTAATCACCCTTAACATCCACATACCACCCCCACCTCCCAGTAAGGAAACCTCCATAAAAAACTTCTCCAAAGCCAACTTCATGCTACTCAAGTCAGAAGTGACAAACTTCATGACACCCATGCAGACGAGAGCTGAAAGTTCAAGTGCGGAATCCTACACTAAGGCACTGTACGAGCACATCCACTCATGCATAAATTGTGCCATCCCAAATAGAACCAAGATGCTCTCATCCAAAAAAAAGAAGCCAATCTGGTGGTCCCCTGCCATAAACAAACTTTACAACAAAAGGAAGAAACTGTTGCAGAAAAGAGGAAAATCCCAGGATGCAAAAAACTTCCTTACCAGCCTCAGTAAGAAACTGAGATCCCTCATAAAATCCCCCAAAGCTAGTTACGAAAATAAAATTGCCAAAGATTCCAAAGACAACAACAAGACATTCTATAACTATGTCAAGAATCTAAATGGCATTGCTCAGATCTGCTCTGAGCTAAAACAGAATGGTATTAAATATACTGATCCCAAGGATATTGCCAATATCCTGGCAGATCAATTCAGTGCCAACTTCACCGCCCTCTCACCCCCTAAATGGCCCATCTCAATACCGGAAGATTGCCAAATTCTGGTAATAACGGCCACACAGGTAAAAAATGGACTCTCCAAAGCTAAGAATATAGCATCCATGGGACCAGATGACATCCCGGGCTGTGTACTACATGAACTACAATATGAACTGGCACCTCACATAAGTGTCATGTTTAATCATAGCCTCACCTCAGGTTTCATGCCCACTGAGTGGCGCACAGCTACAGTTATCCCACTCCACAATGGGGGATCCACCTTGGATCCCGGAAACTACCGTCCCATCAGTCTGACAAGCCTTATCTGCAAGGCCATGGAGCGTATTATCATGGAACGTATAAACAAAGACATTGGCAACCTTCAAACACTGGACCCCACCCAGTTTGGGTTCGTGAAGGGCCAATCTTGTCTCCTGAACTTGATTGACTTCTTCGAATCAGTCTCCAGAGCCATGGACATGGGTAAGGTGGTCCACACAGCCAATCTAGACCTGGCCAAGGCCTTTGACACCATCCCCCACTCTGGAATCATAGATAAACTTACTAAGCTGGGCATTAATCCCTACGTCACCCAATGGGTTGCTAACTGGCTTACTGATAGAACCCACACTGTAAAAGTAGCCGACTCCAAATCCAGCTCCAGACAAGTGACAAGTGGAGTACCTCTGGGTTCAGTCCTGGGACTGCTCTTGTTTGGCATCTACTTCTCTGAAGTACAGGCCAACACTAAGTGACTCTGGATAACAAAGTTTGCAGATGACTGCAAACTGGGAGCCATTATTGAATCCCCAAATGATGTGGATACTCTACAAAAGGGCCTTACAGAAACAGATGCTTGGTGCCAGAGCCATGGGCTCAAGCTCAATGCCAAGAAATGTATAGTTATCCCCTTTGGGAAAAAACATGTATCTGTGAATTACCATATAGGTGGCAGTACACTAAACACCGAAAGTTTGATAAGAGACTTAGGGACACAGGTGTACAGTGGTCTCACCTTCGATAACCACATCACCAAAACAGTCAGGAAATCCTTCTATGTGACACACCTCATCACTAATGGCTTTTCATCCAGAAAAAAGGAGGTCATTGTCCCACTGTACTCATCCCTCATTAGACCCATTATAGAATACAATGCCCCGTTTGGTATGTACCTCTCAAGACATCTGCAACAACTGGAAAGGCCACAGAAATAGCTCACTAAAAGAATCACAGGCCTAAAGCAGATGCCCTATGCTGGCCACCTTAAAAAACTCCAGCTATACTCTGTTGCATATCGTCTACTCAGAGGCGATCTTTGCTTAACATACAAGGCCATGTCAAACCCAGAGCTGTTGGGCATGCTACACTTAAAGAAATCCCAATCCCTCAGAGCCACATGCTCCAGGGATCTAAACCTTGTCATCACAATAAACAAAACATGCTGGAGGGATAGGTTCCTGACCCAGAGACTCCCCAGACTCTGGAATAGATTGCCCATACATGTCAAGCAGAGTGCCTCTTTGGTCCTCTTCAAAAGGAACCTTGACGATTGGATGGGAGAAAGGAAATTCACCCCGGGGATCACGTCAGTCGCCCTGCTAGACAGGGGTCCAGGGAAGTAAATAGTGTGGGAAGAAATAGCCAGGGAATTGTTATGGCTAGGCTTGTATAGGCCCTAGGGCTGATAGCCTAGTACCAACCTATGAACCTATGAACAATACAAAGATTACAGACATCAATAATACAAGAAATACACTATTCGTATAATAAACAGTATTTGCAGCCAATTTAACCTTACATATTTTTATATACTTATCATGGTCTAGGGACCAGAGTATGAATAGCATAAAATAAAAATATCTGTGTTTGCATGAAATGAAAATAAAGACATTGAGGAATAGTTAAGTTTACCAAGTGGTTAAGAGAAGTAGAAGTGGATGACATTTTATGATAGGCACATAAATTTAGTCAGAAGAGGTAAATGGCTAGTTAAAAGTAAGAATATTAGATAGAACTTTCCTGAAAGTAAAGCCACGGTGGTGCAGCAGTAGCATTGTCACCTCACAGCAAGAGGTTCTCTCATTTGATTCTCAGCTGGAGCGCCTTCTGTGTGGAGTCTGCATGTCCTACCCATGGTCGAGTGGCGTTCGAAAGACATGCGTGAATAGGCGTGCCTTCGTTGAAGGTTGGGTGTCAGGCTGGCACCTCGGCACTGTAAAAATCGACTGCCAATCATTAGCAGACCATTCCACTGTGGCGACCCCTAACCAGGAAAAGCCGAAAGAAAAACAACTTTCCTGAAAGTGTTCGTATTTGTTTCATTTCTTTGGTTAAGGATGATATGACACTTTTTTCAGTTTCTTGCTTTTACAGAATAGTTTGACAAAAACAACTAGATTTTGTACTATACCTTTAATTAAACCCATTATTTTTTTCACTAATCTAGGTACAATTCATAGCTTTTCCTTTTTTTCTTTTGGTAGAGTTGATGAAGTTCATAGGATAAATATAAGTTTACTAGTGTAGTGTTGCAAACATTTTGGCGAGAATTTTAGTCTGTCATAAAAATATTAGTGAGCTTTGTTCTTTGGTAATGTACTATTTCCCTTGATTTATTATAAAATGTGTATCTTTGCATAGAAGGCGTGCACTATCCATATAGTCTGTTCACTGTAGTCTTCTCATGTGGGAGGTTCAAATTGTTCACTTCAAATTTTAATTTACCACTAAGTACACACACAACTTTAAGTGTAAGTTAAAAAAGGATTAAATTACCTCACTTTTCATTTACCTATTGTAAACAGTAAGAAGTTAGATAAAGACCCAGTTGTATTTTAAAATGGCAGCAATTTCCTTCCTTACAGGGATCAGCCAATCACCAGGATGTAAACTGTTGCAGGTAATAATCATGTTTGTGATTGGAGAATCATGTAAGCCTTTCACTTTCCACACTGAGGAAAAAAATGGTCTCTTTATCAGTAGATCTTACTGGATGAATTAAAAATGACTGTTCGGCAGACAGTGCAGAGGTGCAGTGATAGCATTCTCACCTCACAGCAATAGTTTCTGCATTTCGATTTTTGGCTGGAGTGCCTTCTGCGTGGAGTCTGCATGTCCTCCCTGCATTTGTATGGATTTTCTATAGGTACTCCGGTTTCCTCCCACGTTACAAAGACATGCGTCTGGTGCATTTCTCCCCGGACCTCTGCTGAAAATTGGCTTCATTCCAAGTCGGACTTTTCTGGTAAACAAATGTCAAATAAATAAATAAAATTCTTTGGTCAGCTCTGTTGACAGAGAAGAATAAAGCATTGGCTATAGCCTAGGTGACTAAAGTTCGACTAGCAGCTCAAGCATCTGACGGAGCTGGTGTGGGGAAGGAGAGGAATGATATGGTAAGCCTGCTTATTACTTCATGGATGAGGGATGGAGAGTATAGGTCTGTGCTCACACTCTAAACCCGAAGTTTTGATGGAGAGCAAGGCTAAGACAAAGGGTGTGACCTACAAGGAGGAAAGGTTGAATTGATTGTTTCACACATGGAAGCATGGATACCATCAGGAAGGTCCACTGTACACCCATATAAAGAAAAAGTTTGATCTTGCCCAGTGCCCTAATGTTGGCTCCCACACTCAGCTAGCTCAGTCCTCACATCTGGGAATGAATGAATCATAGGGCATTCATAGAGGGTGGACAAAAGGGTTTATGGAATAGCTGTGAGGGTAGGGCTTTGTTGTAAAGCATGGGGAGAACAGCACAAAAATGACTGTGCCACTTAAGACGCACACACAATTCAACAGTAAAAGTAGAAATCCAATAAAAAAGCCTTCATATGAATCTTCTGTTGGGGATGCATTTCTTCAAAGTCATGCTTTGCTCTTCTCTGCTGCCAGTAAAACATTTTTTTTTAATTTATTCACTTGTAATAAAGCACTGAACACATTTTCAAATATTATCTTAGTTGCTTTGTGTCTTGATAAAAGCAGAAAATCAACATTTTTTCCAACTTCTGCATTGTATGCTCTTTGTACTGTATTCCATCTTCCTTTGTTTGCATCTGTCATTATATATCAAGATGGTATCTTGTGATCAATAACTGCAAAAGCACTGGTGTGTTTAGAGAAGCATATGCCTGTTCATATGCCCATATTCTCCCAGCTGTTCCCTCCCACATTATGTTTCATACATGCCTTCTTTTAAATTATACCATCCCATAAAGTAGTATTTCAGATAAGGGGTGAAGCATCCTTTTTTCATGAGTATTTGCCTTGATGTAATAACAGCTTTGCAATAGCAGGTAACATCTTTAAGGAGAGTTCTCTTTTATTCCATGGATTCATGACATGTCCTCATTTTTACTTTAGTCTCACAATCAGTATTTCACTTCCCCCTAATTCCTTGATTCCATGGCCTAGTTCACATCTGAAACAATGTATTATAGGTCATAGGTAAGTACTAGGCTATCTGCCCGAGGGCATCTATAAGCCTAGCCAGACTGTGTTGGCTTTTGCTGCCCCCTTATATTAGTTCCCTGTGCCTCTGTCCGGCAGAGCCACTGCAGTGATCCCCAGGGTAAATTTTCTGTTTCCCATCCACTCATCAAGGTTTCTCTTGAAGAGTGTTAGTGAGGGGCTCTGCCTAATGTAGACTGGAATCCTGTTCCAAAGCATGGGGAGTCTCTGGGACAGGAATCTATCCCTCCAGCACGTCCTATTTATCGTTGTGGTGAGGTTTAGATCCCTAGAGCGTGTGGCTCTTGGGGTTTGTTTTTTTTTTAGGTGGAGCATGTCCATCAATTCTGGGTTGGACATGGCCTTGTAGGTCAGGCAGAGATCACCTTTGAGTAAGCAGAATGCAAATGAGTACAGCTGGAGTTTCTTCAGTCGGCTGCATAGAGCATCTGTTTGAGGCCAGTAATCCTCTTGGTGAGGTACTTCTGTGGTCTTTCCAGCTGTTGCAGGTCTCTTGTAATGTGCATCCCAAATGGGCTTTGTACTCTAAGATGGGTCTGATGAGTGATGAGTAGAGGGGCACAATAACCTCTTTTGTTCTAAATCCAAACCCTTTTGTGATTAGGTGGGCCACATAGAAGGATTTTCTAACCACCTTGGCAATATGATTATCAAAGGAGAGATTACAATCTACTTGGCTCCCCAGATCCCTTATTACATTTTCTGTATTTAGGGGACTACCATGTATGTGGTAGTTCACGGGTACTTTGTTTTTTATTTATTTATTTATTTATTTATTTGCAGTTGGTTTACCAGGATAGTCCATTGGGCCAAAGTGAACCCGTTTTCAATGGAGTCCTGGGGAGAAAAGCTCCATAAACAATCAAGGTTACAAAATTATGTAGATTATAAGTTTACATGTGTTATAATATAGTGCAGACCAAAGACAATTAATATAACTATATGACATAGATTGAAAATATATAATTAGATTAGACAAGAACAAACATTGCAAACAGTATAGGTTTTAGATAAATGAAGGTAGTGCAGAATTTTAAGGAATGATTACAAAATATATACGGGAACAATAATATATAGGAAGTTTGAAGTAAGAGGTGTAGACTAGAATAATATCCAGTTTGCAAGTAATTAACAAACAGTTTATGAGTTGAAAGAGAAGTTAGAAGGAGCAATGTTAATGAAAAAGAGGAGAAAAAGAACATTTGCAGTGTAAGTTATGTAGGGTGGCAGCTGGAGCATTCCCACTGGGATACTAGGTATGAGTGAAGAGTTTTTTTGAAGATAGAGTAAGTAGAGGTAGCACAAATGTGTGGTTCCAGGGAGTTCCAGAGTCGTGCTAGACTAAAGGATAGAAGGTGTTTGCCTGGGGGGCGAGCTGGTTTGTATATTTCTAGAAGATTTTGGTTATTGGATCGTAGTACTCTGTCAGGTAGATGCATTTTAAAGGCAGAGGAGAGGGAGGGACAGAGTGAGGGGTTGAGAATGAGCTTGTGTGCTAAAGTGAGTTGGGTATAGATAAGGTGATTGGGTAGTTCTAGCCAGTTTAGTTTATGGAGAGAGGAACAATGGTGAGTGGAGGACTTATGGCTAGTAGCGAACTTGGCGATTTTGTTGTAACAACATGAGAGTTGAGTTTTCAGTGAGGATTGTAGATTAGTTAGGAGTGGAGCTCCATAGAGAAGGGAGGGAATGAGAAAGGATGTAGAGAGGGTGAGTTTAGTGGTGGGTGTAAGATAATGGTTTTGTCGATAGAGCATACCTAGTTTTTGATGGTTTTTTTTGATATTTAGTTGTATGTGGGAATTAAATTTAAGCTGATTGTCAATTAGAACGCCAAGTAGCTTGGTCTGTGATACCAGTTCCAGAGCTGTGTTGTTATGACTAAAAATACAAAATGTGTTTTTGTTGAAAGGGGTGACTTTAGAGGGAGTAAATACCATTAATTTGGTTTTAGAAGCATTGAGTGCTAAGTGATTATTTTTCATCCATTGTTCAGTGGTTTAAAAAGCATCTTGAGTTAGCTTTAGAAGTAAAGGGACAGAAGTGGCAGAGCAAATAATAGTTGAGTCATCTGCATATTGGATGATGTTAGAGAATGGGATAGAGTTGCGGAAGTCATTAATAAATATGTTAAAGAGGAGAGGACCTAATATGGAACCTTGTGGAACACCAGTTGGTGTATTAAGGAATGAGGAGGTGAACTTTTTCCATTTTACTGCTTGATATCTGTTGGATAAGTAGCTGGAGAACCAGTTCAGAGAAGAGAGAGATAGGTTAAGCTTAGAGAGTTTAGCTAGAAGAAGACTGTGGGAGATAGTGTCAAAGGCCTTAGAGAGATCCAATAGAAGGGTAGAAACAATATGACCAGAGTCTCGGGCTGTGTTTACAGTTTCCAGGAAGGAGAGGAGGGCTGTCATAGTACTGTGGCCTGGTCTGAAACCATGTTGTGTGGGAGTTAATAGGTTTTTATCAATGAGGTATGGTAGGAGTTGTAGTTGGATACACTTTTCAAGGAGTTTAGAGATGGGAGACAGGATAGCTATGGGACGAAAATTAGTGACATTGTTATTGTTGCCTCCTTTATGTAAGGGTATGATAAAGGCCTTTTTCCAAATTTGGGGGACTGTGCCTTCTTGGATAGAACGGTTTATTAAAATACTAATGGGGTAGGCAATTGCTTTGGCAGCTATGCTGAGGAATTGCGAAGGAATATTATCAGGAGCATTTGAACCTGGTTTCAGATTTAGAAGGAGTTTTTTTATGGTAGAAGTGGGCATGGGTTTTAAAGAGAAAAGTGAGGAGTGGGAAGAGTGGGTATTTGGAGGTAGGAGTGATGAGGAGGGAGGAAGAGTGGGATAGGAGCCGGAGGGTGCAGAATTAGAAGATGGGAGAGGGGGTGAACTAGTGGATGGTGGTGGAAGGTGAGTGGATGAGGGTGGTGGTAATTTGGAGGGAGTGGAGATGTTAGAGAAAGATGAGGTTAATTTGGAAATAGAATCAATGAAGAAAGAGTTAAATTGAGTAGCCAGGTCTATGTCGACAGCTTTTGGGTCTGGGGTGGGGGTGTCTGGTTTACTGGGATTTAGGAGAGTGGAGATGCCTTTCCAGAATTTCTGAGGGTTTTGTTTTATTGTTGTTTTGGAGTAAGGAGAAGTAATTTTGTCGATCAGTGGTGATCAGCTTTTTTACTTTATTTCGAAGTGTTTTGTATTCATTGTAGATGGGGGGGGGTCCTTATTTTTCTGGTAGTGTGTCCAGAGTTTGTCTCTGTGTCGCATTGTAGTAAGTGTATTTTTGGTAAGCCAGGGGGCAGTTTTGGTTTTTATTCTTTTCGTTCTTAGGGGAGCGTGATGGTCTAGGAGGTTTAAGAAGGTAGTGTTGAAATGGGCGACTGCATTATCTAGAGGAAGTGTTTTTAGACTATTCCAATTTATTGCTTTTAGAGAGTTAGAAAAAGCTGTAGGGTTAAAGTTTTTTAGGTTACGAGTAGTAATAAAGTTATGGGTACGATGAAGGGGTGAGGGGAGACGGTGTGTAAATGTAGGTAAGTGGTCACTAAGAGGATCGGGAAGAGTACCACTGTTGGAGAAATAATGAGGGTGAGAGACTAAGATCCAGTCTAGGATACTGCCACTGGAGAGGTTTTTTGAGGGGCGGGTTATAGAGTTGATGAGCTGAGAGAAGTTGTAGAGGTTAATGTTAAGTGGGTTTGAGGAAAACTGAATGGAGGCCCAATTGATATTCATGTCTCCTAGGATTATAGTTTCATTGCTGATGTTTGTGGAGAGCCAGGAGAGGATGTCTTCAAGTGTAGAAATATTATCACCTGGGGGAATGTAAAGGGAGGCTATACATATATGCTTGTGTTTGTTGATTTGAAGTAACGTTAGTAGTAATTCAGCGATATTAAACTGGGGAGTGGGTCTATTATAGGGAGTAACGGATAGTGAGGATGAGTATAGGAGAGCTACACCACCCCCTTTTTTATGAGACCTGTGTTTTCTAATGATAGAATAGTTTGGTGGGTTTGTTTCAGAGTCTTTTATATGGGGTTTTAACCATGTTTCAGAGATGGATAAGATGTCAGGTTTGTTGTGTGTAAGCCAGGCATGCAGGTTTGGGATTTTGTTGACTATGCTTTGGGAATTTAAAGAAGTAAGTAATATGGACTTGTTAATAGTTGTTGAGGTGGGGGGATCTGGGTTAGGGTGGATATCTCCTGATAATAGGGTGGTAATTAGGTATAGGATGGAGTTAGAGAGATAATTTGATAGTTTAGAGTGTACATTGGGCTCAATTATGATACTGGAAGAATTGCTAGTTACTATGGGACTGGAATATCTTTGTGAGGTAAGCAGTTTATATGGCAAAAGTAGATGTTTTTTTATAGGATATAAGTGTGGAGAAATTGGGGTGTGTGAGTGTTGGAGAGGTAAGGTAAGATAGTTGGTTGTGTGGAAGGATTGGGAATGGTAGATATTAATGGGCTGGGTGAGGTAGAGAATAAAGGAACACTGTAGAAGTAGCAGTAGTAGAAAGGAGATGTGTAAAGTTTTTTTAAGCATAATTGGATGAGGTTGTTAAGAGTTGTTAAGTAATTACTAAGCAATTTAAGAATACAAGAGTGATTATATGTATGTAAGAGCTGGCAAGGTTTTTATATTAGAAAAGGTAGTGGGAAGTTGAGTATTGTTTGATGTAGTGGTGGTTTCGGGGTGTTTGTTAGTGGAGTGATTAGAGCTTAGAGTGGGCGGGGTAAGGGAAATGGACGTTTCCAGGTTATGTGAGATCAATTGGATAATTGTAGTGGTGGGTGTGGTTTATGGAGGATAAAGGTAGAGGTGATGGGGGTGGGTGAGATTTGGGGGCAGGGTAGGGGAGCGGAGTGAGCCCGCAGGGCGAACGGAGCAGGTTGAGCCAAGGAAGGCAAGGGAAGATCAAGAACCTATCAGTGGAGTGTGGATTGCAGACAGATAAGTACAGGGGACAGGGGTATAGTTTTTTTCAAAGGGGATGACTATGCACATTTTGTCATTTAGCTTGAGGCCATGATTTTGACACCAGGTATCCGTCTCAGTGAGACCCTTCTTGAGGATGTCTGTATCAGCCGGAGAGTCAGTTATGGCCCCCAGTTTGCACGTCATCTGCGAACTTGGTCAGCCATAGTCCTACTGTGCTTGCCTGTACCTCTGAGAAGTATATACCAAACAGGAGGGGTCCCAGGACTGAGCCCTGGTGGATGCCACTTGTAACCGGTTTAGAGTCGGACCTAGAGCTGGCAGCTCTCACCATGTGTGTTCTATCCATGAGGCAACTGGCAACCCATCTCATGATGTAGGGTTTATATTCAGGCTGATGAGCTTGTCTATAATACCAGACTGGGGAATGGTGTTGAAAGCCTTTGTGAGGTCTAGGTAGGCTGTGTGGACCTCCTTTCCCTCATCTAAAGCCTTGGTAACTGTCTCAAAGAAGTCCACCAGGTTTATGAGGCATGATCTGCCCTTAACAAAGCCAAACTGGGTAGGGTCCAATGTTTGGAGGTTCCCAATGTCTCTGTTAATGTGTTCCATGATGATGCGCCCTATAGCCTTGCAGACCAGGCTAGTCAGGCTTATAGGGCAATAGTTCCCAGTGTCCGTTGTGGCTCCACCTTTGTGGAGCGGGCTAACTGTTGCTGTGCACCACTCTATCGGTATGTAGCATGTAGAGAGGCTGAGTTTGATCAGTGTGTTTAGGTGAGGGGTTAGTTAATTTTGGAGCTCATGTAAGACACAGCCTGGGACACCATCCGGTCCCATTGAAGCTGTGTTTTTGGCTTTGGATAGGGCTATTTTAACCTGTGTGTCAGTGATTGCCGGGGCTCTACATTCTTCTGGTATGGTTATGGGCCCTTTAGGGGGTGAGGGGGGGTGAAGTTTGCACAAAACCTGTCTGCCAGAATGTTGGCAATATCAGTTGGTTCAGTGTATTTTGTGCCATTCTGCACTAACGCAGAGCAGATCTGAGAGTTTCCACTTCGGTTCTTGACATAGCTAAAGAATGCTTTGTGGTTATCTTTGGAGTCCTTGGCAATTTTTCTTTCGAAGCTAGCCTTGGATGATTTTATGAGAGATCATAGTTTCTTGCTGATACTGATCAGGGATGTCCTTCCTTCTTGGGGTTTTCCTCTTTTCTGTACTAGTTTCCTCCTTCTATTGTATAGCTTATTTATGGCAGAGGTCCACTAGACTGGTTTCCTTTTCTTGGAGGAGTGAGTCTTGGTTTTGCTTGGGATAGCATGATCCATGCATTCTTGAGGGTGCTCATGGAATGCCTTTGTAAGGGATTCAGCAGCTTTAACAGCATTGTCCTTTAGCATGGGCGCTGTGAACCTTTCCACCTCGGTCTTAAGTAATGTGAAGTTTGCTTTTGAAAAGTTTTTCACAGTGATTTTCTTGATTGGGGATGGGGGCGGAATGTGGAAATCCAGAGTGATTAGTCTGTGGTCTGATCTAACCAGTGAGGGGTTGACCTCCAGTGTAGAACACCAGTCGCCCATGTTGGTGATGACCAGGTCCGATATGTTGTCACCTCTGGTGGGGGTGTTGACCAGTTGATCCAGGGCATTCGAGTTTATAAATTCTAGGAAGCGTTGGGCAAGGGAGTTTTCCCAGCTTATGTTTGGGTAATTGAAGTCACCCAATATTAGGGCATTTGGTAGGACATTCATATTTTCCAGTGTCTCCAGAAACGTGGAATGGGGGGTCCTGGGTCATGGTGGGTGATCTGTAGAAAGCTACAATTTGAATTGCAGTTTTGCCCATTGTTAGTTGCACATGGATGATCTCTGAGGCATTGTGCTGTGCCATTAATCTGGAGGTATGGGTATCATTGATGAATATGGATACACCCCCGCCTATTATGTTTCGGTCTGGGTTCTGTGGCCAAAAAGTATGGTATGAGTTATAGCCTGGTAATGCTGGGGTGCTTTCTGGAGCCTTAAACCAGGTTTCTGTTACTGCACAGATATCGATGTTCTCCATACTGAGGAGTGCCTTGAGTGCATGCATTTTGATGTTTAGACTTCTGGCGTTGAGTAGACTAACACTACTTTATTTAAGTGATTTCTGGGCATCAAATCATTTTCCTTTGTCTGGTGATTTTACGGTCTGGTGCCATTCACTATTTATTTGCCTGTATATATTCTAAACTTTTCTGTTTGCTACTTAACTTTGGGTTCTGTGATTGCTATAGGCTAATGACTTGTGAAGGTTTTCACTATGTTTTCTGTTATTTGAATTTCAGTTGACATGAACATTTTTTTTGTTTGCATCTTTGTCACTTTGAGTCTCGAGGAAGACTTATTTTTATTTATTGCCTTCACTGTTTTGCATAAACTCCATCTCTTCATTTTGTGCTTGGGGCCCAGATTTGTGTCATGAATTTGAAACTACAGCCATTACTGTCCTCCAGAGTGTGTGTGTGTGTGTGTGTGTGTGTGTGTGTGTGTGTGTGTGTGTGTGAGACGATGTGATCAAGAGTCTGAAAGAGAAATGAAGTGCATGGAGTGCAGTGATTACAATCTAATATCCAGAAAAAGACAAATCAGTTAAGCACTTCTACAGTGCAAGACTCAATCTTAACAAATGGTAAGCAACCCGGTGCTTCATTTTGTTAAGATCTGGTATCTCACTAGCCAGTTAAATCTGCCAGCACTGACCAGCAAACAACAGCAGCTGAATAAAAAACAATTTATTTCTGCCTGCTGTCTGTGCTGGTAATGTGTCCCTGACTTTACATAAGATTAAGAGAGTATGACACTGTCTTTCTGACGGTGCTTGCTAAGTTCTTTATAGCTTTGAAATCCAGCAAAACACACAGCTCTTTTTTTCTATAACTGATAAAGCTGTTTGCAATACAAAGAATTTTGATCACATCTCTGATCCTAATTCTTTATTATATTTTCTTGACTTGGATGCCAACACTCACTTTTTGACCTTCTCTCTTGAGGTGAATGTCTTGCATCCATGTCTAGAAGACATAATAAGCAAGTTATGACTGGCAACCCGCCCATAATCTTCTATGTTATAGTGAGTGCAGGTTAAATATCACCTACAGTGTCTAGGATATCAGTGGAGAAGTCCTTGTAGGTCTGTAGTAGTTTAAAACAGAGTATTTATACTTTGAAATATTATGAAACATCTTATAGTATCATTTTGTATACCATTTGTCTCATAGCACATAATTAAATAAATAATTGTTTTTAGTTATTAAAAGTTTATTTAGCCAGGGGGAGGGAGGAAGGGGCTTCTTACTGACAATCTAGCATGCCCCTAGTGATGGGAGAATTGCCATAATTTCACAGAATATAGCCGTTAAAAATTCAGGATACAAGGTGGGCTGGAGGAAAGTGACAGTACATGCAGTGATGTGTTTGTGATGTCAGTTGCGTCACCGAGTTATGGCATAAAAATAAAAAAAAAGGCAAGCAGGACAGCTTATGTGAGGCTGTTGACTATTCTGCAGCAAGTACTTCCCCTTCCCATCCCCCCAGTACAGCAGTCCCAGCCCCGAGGGGTAGAGCTGGACAGACAAAGGAAATGGCAGTAAGGATTGCAAAGAGAGCCCAAATATTTAACATTTGTTTAAGCAGCATATAAAGTGATCATGTAGTATTTTATTTTCTCATTTTTGAGGTGAAACTAGACCAGGCAATACTATAGTGTAAGACAAAAATAAGTAATCAGATGTAGACTCAAGTTCACTATTAACATAAGAAATGTAAACTGGATGAGGACTTTCAGCACACATTCATGTCTAGGATAACAGGTGCTTCTTTCTCAGGAGGACTGGATATTTTATAAGACATTAGAACACAGTGACATCAGCAACCAGACAGTTTTTGTGATTGACATGGATGTAATAATGCACAAATGGCCAAATCATAATTTCATTAAACTCAGTTGGTGCTATGAGGAAAGCTATTTTTCTGGAGGAAGCAATGACGTATGAGTTGACTATAAAACAGAGAAAGAAGAAGTACATATAGTCCCTTTTGTAGGGCTTGTGGTGACTTTCCCTTTATAAAATGATTTTATAAGATCACTAGTGGTTTCAGTAAAAGCTACATGCAAACTTTTGTAGCATCAGTTAGATCAGTAAACTTTTAGTAATTAAAAAAGTCATACAGATATAGAGCAGAACTATTGGTTAAATAATAAGCTTCTTTCTCCATTCAACTATACGAGCTGTTTAAAAACATAAAATGCTTTCCCTGCTTCTGTTTAGTTAAAGTTAACTTTTCATCTGTAGGTCAAACTGAATGAACTAATTGTAAAAGAAAGTAATGATTTTCTTATGGAAATCAACAAAAATGTAAATGCTAAATGAAAAAAAGCTGAACCAGATGACAGATCTATTTTATACAAGTGGCAGTACAAGGTATTTAAACAGGGGACTGCAAGATGGATGCTTTTGCCAAAATGTAATAAACTGAGAGCATGTCTTTTGTTTCTGAAAACTGAGAAGCTTGCATGAACCAGCCAAGCCAATACCGGAACAGAAAGTAATTCCATAATATGGCTTATTTTGCAAGATGAAGTTGGCCTGATTTTCTTGAAAATATATATCTGTCTTAACTGTATTAAAATCTGTCTTGCTTTTGTTTAGCCAACATTTCACTGAACCACTTCCTTTCATCTATGGCAGTAAAATAATTGTTTTAAGAAAGTGGAATACAAATTGATTTAAGTGGATATATTTAAAAAAAAACAGACCATGAGCAAAATGTTTCAGTTTAACAGAAAAGTATGCTTTGGGAAATTTTCTGGCATGTGGTATAGAATGCCCTTAAATTGCATATTGAGTTCCACTTCACAATTTATATTGCTTGATTGAACAAGAAAATTACCCTTTCATTTGCTTTTTTTCATTTAAAAAGAAAAGGATATTTTCTAAGCTATTTTTTAGATCAGTTTTGTTAAGAATGAATTACATTGTGATCCCAAAAACAATGTGGCTAGTGCCATGTATTATAAAGAAATACAATATATAATTCTTCATATGCATCACATATGAAATCCACTGATACACTTAAAATCAAATTATAAGCCCAGCAAAGTGGTCTCCGATGACTGGTACATGTTCAGGTTTGATAACTCCAAGTGTTCTGAGATGTGGCTGTACAAATGTTAACTTATATTCTGCATACTGGTTTTCGCATTACAATGAGATATTTGTTTTGCTCTTATCTGCAGCAGCATCAATTTCTTGGATACAGTGTATGATAAAATGTTTATTCATTGTCTGATACCAATTTATTGAGTTTAGGTGTATTGGAGAGCCAAGTATATTGTAGAACTTGTTGGGTACAAGACAGTGAAACTAATTCTAGATAGTATGCCAGTCTATCACAGAGCATATAAACAGACATAGACATACAAACAGAATCTATGCAGGGGGACTCATGGTTTTAAAACAGCCTAGGGTCTAAGATACACTTAATCCACCACTGGCCGGGTGAATTTTCAATGAATGTGAGTTTCAATGGATTTTCAATGAATGTGAGCATCAATGCTGATGTGTTTGCTCTATTTCTTCCATTGTTTTCCCACTGAATTCTACTTACGTCTTTATTCCCAAATTTTATACCTAACACAGAAATTTCATTCATTGTAAAATGTATATTCCAGAACTTTACTAAATCACCTAAACCTTTACTTTTTTCTTTATTTAAAGCCATTCCTATCATTTCTAAACACTCATTTTTGAAATTATTACATCTTTTATCAAAATTTTGTTTTTTTGCAGTTATTATAATGTCATCTGCATATGTTAACATAACTGGAATTCTTAACCCTTCAGGTGTTATATACCCCATCTTCTTCATTTTGTAATTTATTTCGCAAACGATCATGTTCATAATTAATGAAATGCGTATACAACTCATTGGACATTATATGTACTTCTTGGTTTAACCAGCCATTTTACTTTATTATTACTATATATATCCTAATACTTTATCTAGCTCATTTAAAGAAATCTCATTTTCCAACTGTTTGTTATCTTTTTCTGTTAACTTTTTTACTTTCCAAGGTTTTTCACTACCTTCTTTATTCTTTAAACATTTCATGTACATATTGTACTACACTATTCCTAGTATTTTCCTGAGTTCTTTTTCTCTTTTTACATTTATTTATCTCATTACACTACCATCTGCCTTTACTAATCTACTTAAGTAACTCAATATTTCTTCTCTTTTTCCTTATAAAAAACATATTTGCTATTATAACAATCTTGTTTTTTTTTCTTGATTTCTTTCATATAATTATTTTTCTTTGACAAGGTACTTTCTGTCATATGTTCTAAATCTTTTAGTGCATCCTTACATGTTCTTTTATATTTTTCTTTCTCTACTTTTCTCACATCATATTGCCACTGTAAAAAAAAAATATATTTTTCTTTAAATATCACCCACCATTCAGACCAATTTTTATAAAATGTTTCCATAATTGTATTACTAATCTCTTTCCTTCTTCATTACAAGCTTTGTCATTTATTCTTTTTATTCATTTGCCTATTTTTATATATTCCTTGTTTTCTTTTATCTCCAGCCATATTGCAAGATGATCAGAAAATCCTGTTTCAACTACCTCCCCTTCTCCTATAACTAAACCTTCTGATACTGTAAAATAATCTAATTCAGTTCTATACTTACCCCTTTTGTAAGTCCGTGAATTTTTGTCACAGAGTTTTAACTTACCACATCTTATAACTTCAAACATTTTTTAAATCATTTCCTTTCTTTTTACGCTTACCTCTTAAATCACAATTAAAGTCTTCTGTTATTATAATATTCATATTTATCATGAGATAGTCTAAAATCTGATAAAGTTTTCCCTTTCTTTACAGTTACTATAAGTATACAATGTTATAATTCTACAATGATTAATCTTCACATTTTTTCTAAAGTTACATCTAATATCTTTACTGTATTTCTACACAATATGGCTATTCCAGAGCATCTCTCATTTTCCAAATTCCAGATTATCTTTCCTCCCCATACTTTCTCTGTTTGTAATCCTTCTTCATTTGTTAAATATCTTGTGCCTTTTAATATATTTACATCTACATCACATGTATTACACCACTCCAAAATTCCTATTCTTATTATTATATTCTTAATACTATTCAAATTTACAAAAAGTACTCTAACATTTTCATTTTCGCTTAGATTCATGGTTTCATAAATTCATAGCTAATTTCTGGGCCAACTTTCTTAATAAGCCATTCTAAGCCTAACTAATCTCTTTCCCAAAGGTGAGAATCAAACACTGTACCTTGTGTCTATGACTCAAACACCTTAACCATTATTCCAAGCCCTGGTCTTTAGCTGTATGTTTCCTTTTTCATCCATTTCCTTTTTTTTTTATTTTGTACTTACCCATTTAAATTGTCATTTTTCTGTCTTTTACCCTTTTACTAATAGAATTTTTTTTGCCTTTACTATCTTCCACTTTATGTCTTCTTCATCACTTTTTTCAGACCCTTCTTCTATGTCCTCTTTATTTTTTTTTTCTCATCCAATTTTCTTCTATTTCTAATACTTCTAAAATGGCTTCTCTGTGTTCATTTTCTTCTCCTTTTGTCTTTTTCATTTCTGTTATTTTCATTTTTGCAATCCATCCATAAATACCCAGTTTTGTTACATTTATAACATTTCTGGCCATATTTTTTGCATCATGTGTCATTTCCCCACAAATGTAACATTTTCTTTTGTCACAGTTACTTATCAATTGTTCTTCTTTTCCACAAAAAACATGTTTTTGTTTGTCCCCATTATTTTACAACACCCCTACGCCCCTCCACATTTATCATGCTTGGTATATATATATATTTTTTTTCTTTCTGTTGTTAATACAATATTAGAATCACAGCCACCAGACCATAAACACCTTTTGTCATAAACCTTTGCAATGTCCAGTACTTCTATATGTAAAGCTTTAAAATGTTCTTTCAAACTCTTTCCACCTCTGTTCGAAATTGTACATGAACCTTCTTTTTCGTTTCCCTGTTAAATGCTTTTATCACTTAAAGATTCCATGGATAACAGTCTTTTTTTCATATACTCCAAGACCATTTTCCATTGAAAAAAAACAGTCTCAAATATAATGTTGCAAAATTTCTCTGTTAATAAGAATGAATGCACTTACCTCGTGCTTTTACACAGAAATGAGCTATTAAATTGTATAACACTTCATACCTGTCCACTTTTTTGTCTTCTTTACTTTGAATCCTTACCACATACTTCTGGTTTTCATTTTCTTTTGTCTTCTTTCCTGCTATTCCACTTTTGCCTTCTTTTACTGCATATGTTTTCTTTTCCATCTCACCACTATTCGTCAGCATTTTCTCTGCATCATTCTTTTGTATTTTCTCCATAATGTCCCCCCAGAAAACATCTCCCTCATTTTCTGGCTGCACTCTGCACCACTATTTCTTTAAGTAAGTAATTCCACAATGCTCCCAACTGGAGGGTTATAATTATACATCCATCATTTGCTTAGTCATCTCCATCAAACAGGTTTCTTTGAAACATTTACTCAGAATGCTACACACATTCTGTGGTCTCAGTATTTGCCTTCTCATTCATATCTTTCACTCCTCCAGCATATCTTTCTTTGTCTCCATCTGCCCCCTTGTTTCTCTGGGCTGCCTCTGTGTCTGGAATGGAAACAGGAAGTGCTCCTCCAAATTGGGTCCTTCTCGCAATGATGAGTAGGGAAAGTTCCATGATGTCCTAACCAAATTTTCCCTAATATTATAAATACCTCTTTGGGTCTCACCTGAAAAGATGCTACTAGCCTAGTGGGACTAACCTGGTCAACAAAGGTTAAAAAAAAAAAAGGATAGAAATAAATTTTTGACAATTCAAAAGAAAAACATTATTTGCAAAGTATTTCAAAGCAAATGGTCAACAAACATTATTTTCAAAGCATATCAGATGAAGGAAATACATGTTTTCAATATATTGTAAGTAAAGTCAAAAACACTATATTAATACACTTGTATAGTATCCATAGTGGATAGAGTTAGTATTGCATACTTCAATGTACGTGTGGTAAAGCTGCATAATGTATTAGTTGCCATGAAAGAGCTGTGGAGGAAGGGAGGAAGAGCATAGAATAGAAAATGCAAAAAAGGTGCCATTCATTTGAATAATCTTGCTACAACATTGCTTGTGTGCATTCATCTCAATCCTGGCACAATAGAGCTTGCATCAAGTCATCAAATAGTGTTGCATTTAGTTTTTTATTTTTAGCAGGTATCCATAAGAGAAAGTCATCTTGCAGCACACACGTCAGCAACATGGAGAGACGTATGCGGCACAAAATCTTTCCATTGCTGCCTGGACAACAGCCATGTTATAAGTGATTGTCATCCTAGGATCACAAAAAAAAAACAGGTGATTTGGTCAAAGATTAGATGAGCAACAGGCATGGTCCCAGAAACAGATGTGGAAGGAAAGACTGTATGCATATGTCACTATCATTAGATTGCTTCTAGATTTTCTTATAAAATTTCACAGCAAGGGAAAACAACATAATCTCAGATTTGTTTGTGTTTATCTGTACTTGCAAAATCAGAGTTCTTTTATTATAGCATTTACAATTACAGAAAACATCACTGGTGAAAAATCTGTGCTATTTGATGGGGGTACACTGTTTGTCAGCCTGTGAGAATAAGGGTAACAGACATGATGCTTCACCAAGGATGGTCTGCAACTATCACCTCTAGGTATCTGAATATTGGCTAAAACCTTGTCTACTCCATATTGCCTTTTTAGGCATTGCCAATCTATAAACCATTCAGCATATTCTAAAGGTGATACTGCTCAATGCCAGAAGTCTAAACAAAATCTCCAATCCTTTCAAGCTCTACTCACCCTACAAAATTTAGACATCTGTGTAGTTACTGAGACATGGTTTAAAGCTGAGGATAACACCCTGGAAGTGCAAGGCTTTAATGTCTTCCACACATTTAGGCCAGCTACTACACAGAATGGAACAAAAATGTGGAGGTGTCTCCATTTACATCAAAAAATAATCATTCTTCAAGGCAGGTCAGGCACCTCAATGTACAACTTTTCATAAGCAAAGTCCCTTAACATATCCTTTGTGAGTTATAGGTCCCCCTCCATGATCCAGAAAATACATGCCACTTACCTGAATGCGCTTGAGTCAGTTTCTACTCAATCCAAAACCATGGCCATGGGTGACTTCAACTACCCCAGTATAAACTGAGAATCATTCATGAACTCAGACTTGCAGGCTGAAAGATTCCAACTTTGTCAACACACATTCCCTGGACCAACTTGTCTAAACATCCACTAGGGGTGCAAAGATCCTTGGCCTAGTTCTCACCAACATGGGGGAACCTTGCACTCCCCAAAGAGTAATGTCTTCATTGGTTAGGTTGGTCTATAAAGCTATCTTCTTCAAAATAAAAATGAAGTCTGGGAGACCAGGTAACCATAGTACTTTTAGGAATTATTCCTAGGTAGGTATTAGGCAATCTGTCCAAGGGTATTTATAAGCCTAGCCAGAGTGTGTCAGCTTTCGCTGCCCCATTGATTAATTAACTGAGCCTCTGTCAAGCAGAGCCAATGAAGTGATTCCAGGAGTGTATTTTCTGTTACCCATCCACTCGTCAAGGCTTCTCTTGAAGAGTGTTAGTGAGGGACTCTGCCTAATGTAGTTAGGAATTTTGTTCCAAAGCATGGGGAGTCTCTGTGACAGGAATCTATCCCAAGGCTAACTTCCAAGCTATTCCAAGGCTAACTTCCTACTTTTAAGTGGTACCCAGGCAAAATGTCCAGCCCCCCCTCTCCAAACCCAGGGGAACACTGCTTCCTAAGAAGAGTCATTTACAAAAACCCTGTAAATAATGTATATTGCTACATACAGGCAATAGTAAACCCTGTAAATAATGTATATTGCTACATACAGGCAATAGTACCTACCCAAAATAAGCACAGAACTAACTCTAAAAACAAGCCACCATGCTGGAATTCCAACATCAATAAGGATGTATAACAAAAGGAAGAAAATCATGGACAAAAATAGAAAATGCAATGCCACCAAGGTAGGAGCTCCCTCATCAAACTAAGTAAACAACTCTGGGGACTAATAAAGTCTACCAAAGACAAATTTGAGGCTGAGAACAACCACATTACATTCTTCAGCTATGCCTCAAATTTCAAAGGCAATACACAACGTGTCAAACTAATTGTAAGTGGAGCCACCTATAATGAGCCAGAGGATATAGCAATCTACTCACCAATAAATTCAGCTCCTTTTACCCTGCTCCTCCCCACCCCACCCCCACTCCAGACACACCGCTCAAGAAATTCCTTCAACCACAGCTTCTCCAACTATCATTAGAGAACAGATCATAAATGCACTCTTCAAAGTTAAAAGTTCAGCATCAATGGTACCTGATAGCATGACCCATTATTCCCACTAAAACATTATTTAGTCATAGCCTTCAAGCAGGCTTTATGCCAAGTGAATGGAAGGCTGCAATGGCTACCCCTCTGCAAAAGGGTGGGCCATCCACGAAGCTGGGAAACTACTGACCCATAAGTCTGACTAATTTCACATGCAAGGCAAGGGAAAGAACAATCATGAAAATAATAGGTTCATAGGTGGCCTGGCGCCTATATAAGCCTACCCAAATGAGATTCCCTGGCTTTCACCACCCAAGAAAATTATTTTCCTGTGCCCCTGTCGAGCAGAGCCACAGCAGTGAACCCCGGGGTGAGTTTCCTATTTCCCATCCAAGATTTGTCTTAAAGAGAGCAAATGAGGAGCTTTGCTTGACATGAATGGACAGCCTATTCCAGAGCAAGGGAAGTCTCTGGGACAGGAATCTATCCCTCCAGCATATTCTGTTTATTGTGGTGACAAGGTTTAGGTCCCTGGAGCATGTGGCTCAGAGAGATTGGGATTTCTTTAACTGTAGCATGTCCACCAGGTCTGGGTTAGACATGGCTTTGTATGTTAGGCCGAGTTCGTCTCGGAGTAGGTAATATGCAATGGAGTAGAGCTGGAGTTTTTGAGACAGTCGGCGTATGGCATCTGTTTGAGGCCAGTAATCCTCTTAGTGAGGTATTTCTGTGGCCTTTCCAGCTGTTGCAGATGTCTTGAGAGATACATGCCAAATGGGGTGTTGTTCTCTATGACTGGTCTAATAAGGGATGATTAGAGAGGAACGATGACCTCTCTTTTTCTTGAGGAGAACCTCTTTGTATTGAGGTGTGCCACGTACAAGGATTTCCTGACTACTGTGGTGATGTGATTATCGAAGGAGAGGCTACTATCCACCTGTGTCCCAAGGTCTCTTATCACACTTTTGGTGTTTAGTAGGCTACTGTCTATGTGGTAGTTCATGTGTATGGTATTCTTCCCAAAGGGGATGACAATGCACTTCTTGCATTAAGCTTTAGGCCATGACTTTGACACCAAGCATCAGTTTCAGTGAGGCCTCTTTGTAGAATCTCCACATCCTTAGGTGAATCAATTATGGCTCCTAGTTTGCAGTCATCTGTGAATTGGATTAGCCAGAGACCAGCTGTATTACCCTCGACTTCAGAGAAGTAGATACCAAACAGGAGAGGATCCAGGACCAAACCTTATGGTACTCCGCTTGTCACTGGTCTAAAGTCGGTTTTGGGGTTGGCTACTTTCACTGTGTGGATTCTGTCAGTAAGCTAGTTGGCCACCCATCTTGTGACATAGGGATTTATTCCTAGTCTAGTGAGTTTATCTATAATGCCAGAGTGGGGGATGGTGTTGAAAGCCTTGGCGAGGTCAAAATAGGCTGTGTGCTCCACCTTACCCTCATCTACGGCTCTGTTGACTACTTCAAAGAAGTCAATCAGGTTTAGGAGGCATGATCTACCTTTTAGAAACCCAAACTTAGTGGGGTCCAGAGTTTGGAGGTTACCTATGTCTTTGTTTATAAGCTCTAGGATGATGTGTTCCATGGCCTTGCAGACCAGGCTCGTCAGGCTAATGGGGTGGTAGTTCATGGGGTCTGTGGTGACACCCCCTTTGTGGAGTGGGATAACTGTCACTGTGCGCCATTCTGTAGTCACAAAGTCTAAAGTGAGGCTATGGTTGAACATTGTACTTAGGTGGGGAGCCGGTCCGTTCTGTAGTTCTTGCAGAACGCAGCCTGGGATGTTTTCCAGTCCCATGGATGCTATGTTCTTGGCTTTGGAGAGTGCGGTCTTTGCCTGTGTGGCTGTGATTTCAGGGGCTTTACAATCATCCGGTATGGGGATGGGCCCTTTGGGGGTTGAGGGGGGGTGAAGTTAGCACTGAACCTGTCTACCAGGATGTTGGCAATATCAGTTGCTTCAGTAAATGTAGTGCCATTGTGCTGTAGTTCAGAGCAGATTGAGTTTCTTGACATAGCTGTAGAAGGCTTTGGGTTTGTCTTTAGAATCCATAGTGATTTTCTTTTTGTAACTAGCTTTGGAGGATTTTATGAGGGATCTCAGCTTCTTGCTGATGCTGACCAGGGAGTTCCTGCAGTCCTGGGATTTTACTCTTTTTTTGCAACAGTTTCTTCCTTTTGCTGTAGATCTTGTTTATGGCATGGGGACCACCAGACTGGCTTCCTTTTTCCAAAGGATATTGTATTGGTTCTGTTGGGGATAGCACGGTCCCTGCACTCGTGTATGTGCTTATACAGTGCATTTGTATATGATTCAGCAGTCGCGCCACTATTTTCCATCTGTGTGGGTGTAATGAAGTTTGTCACTTCTGCCTTAAGAAGCATGAAGTTGGATTTGCAGAAGTTTTTTACAGTGGTTTCCTTAATGGGGAAGGGGGGCGGGATATGGATGTCTAGAGTAATTAGCTTGTGGTTGGACCTGACCAGCAATGAGTTCCCCACTGGTGTGGAAGCATCTGTCACCCATATTGGTAATGACCAGGTCCAGGATGTTGCTACCCCTGGTAGGGGTATGGACAAGCTTGTCCAGGGTGCTGGAATTGATGAATTCCTGAAAATGTTGAACAAATGAGTTAGTACACGCGTAGTTTTCCCAGTTGATGGAGAGGTAATTGAAATCTCCCAAAATTAGGATATTGGGCTGTACCTTGATATTATCCAGTATATCAAGAAACATGGAGTTGGCATCCTGGGGCATGGTGGGGGATCTCTAACACGCTACAACCTGAATTGCAGTCTTGCCCAGTGTTAATTGTACTTGGATAATTTTGGAGGCATTATGTTAAGCAACTAGCCTGGAGGTGTGGATATCCTTTATGAATATGGACACAGGGAGCTAATGAACCACAACATAGGAAAATATTAGACAGTGGATCCAACCCAGTTTGCTTTCATCAAAGGCAAGTCATGCAACTCAGCCTGGCGGGTTTCTTCAAGAAGATCACTAAAGCAATGGACAGGGGCAAAATAGTGCATACTGCCTGCCTTGACTTGGTCAAGGCATTTGACACAATATTCAAATTGGGTATTGTAGACCATCTCACAAAACTAGGTATAAACCCCTATGTCACCCCCTGGATAGCCAGCTGGCTCACAGATAGGACACAGGAAATCAGGGTAGAAAGTCTACCTCAAGGAAAAATGCCAGTCACTAATGGAATACCCCAGGGCTTGGTGCTAGTTCTGTTCATTGTTGGCTTCTACTTCTCTGATGTCAAGACCAGCATCAAAGTCTTCTGGCTGACCAAGTTCACAGATGTTTGCAAACTAGGCACAGTCATAGACTCCCCCAAAGAAGCAAACATCCACCACAAAGGCCTAACACAGACTAATAACCGGTGACACAGTCATGGTTTAAAATTCAATGTTAAAAATTGCCTAATAGTATTTTTCAGAAAAATGGCCACCACTGAAAATTGCTACATTGATAACACACCACTAAAAGCTGTCCATGTGATCAGGGATTTTGAAATGCATGTTGACAGTGACTTGGCCTTTGACCATCATATGTCTACTGTAGTAAGGAAATGTATTTATTTATTCATTTAGTTTACATTTGTTGACCGGGCTTTCTAACTGAGCTGAAGAGCCCTTTTTCAGTGGAGGCCTGGGGAGAAAAGCGCCAACATATTATATAATTTTCATTATAAATTAGCATTAAACAGCAATGTTACAGGATTATTACAAGGCATTAATTATTACAATGTTATACAGTGTCAATAATCAGGAGTATAGCATAACTATTTCAAGATTTATAAAAAGAAATATGTCATTAAGATGAGTGTAGTTTTAGGGGTAAGTGGTTACAAAAACCCAGTTTTATCATAATGCAGTTGCATGAACGCAAGACAATTACTATAGAATGTTTCTCTGAGGCAATTAGCTTAATAGGTTTTAGAAGACAGTAGAAAAAGTAGCCAAGGAAGATTTGAAAGTGCTAGTGAGAAGAGTGAGTTAAGGGCAGAAAGTAGATTAAGGTATGAGAGGTAGGGGTTGTTAAGGAGGGAGAGTGCAGTGGCAGGACCAGTGACTTTTAAAGTGCTCTTTGGTAGCTGTCTTAAATTGTTTAGGATGTATAAGGGTCCTGATTTCTAGTGGGACCCTGTTCCAGGCAATAGTAGGGTGATAGCTGTATGTTACATCCAAATTTAGACTTGGGTTTGTAGATTTGTAGTAGGTCTTGGTTAGAGCTTCGAAGGGGTCTGGAGGGAGAATAATGGGAGATGATAGGGGATAGTGCCGGGCAGTAGGAAGGCCGGTATTGGATAGAGTGGGTGATCTGGAGCTGAGAGAGAAGAAGCTGGTGGGGTAATTCAAGCTAGTTTAGGTGTTTTAGAGAGAGACAGTGATGGGATTTGTAGGTTTGTTGGGCAGCAAATCTAGTTACCTTGTTGTAAGTAGATTCAAGTTTGGTCAGGAGTGTTGAGTTAAGATTTGTGAGAATTCGAAAGTTGTACATTAGACTGGGTAGAAGGTAGGTAAGAGAGAGAGTAATCTATGAACTTATCTATGAACCTATGAGTAATCTTGGCTTCAGAGGTAAGGAATTTCTTGTTATGGTAAAGGAGCCCTAGTTTTGAATGAGTCTTTTTGATACAGTTATTAACATGCAAGTCAAATTTAAGCTGATCGTCGATGGTTATGCCTAAGAGCTTAGTACTAGATTCTTCCTGAATGGGAGTGTTATTAAGGTACTGTATGGAGAATGAGGGTTTATTATTGTTGATTTTCTTTAGGCAGGAAAGGTAACAGCTTTGTTTTTTTAGGGTTAAGGATGAGCTGGTTGTCGGACAGCCATGTTTCGACTAAGTTAAAACATGCCTGAGTAGCTGAGAAGAGCTTAGAGGGAGAGCTGGCTGTGGTGATAACTGTAGAGTCATCTGCGTAGTGCACTAAAGATGACCGAGGATAGGAGGTATAGAACTGATTAGTAAAAATATTAAAAAGTAAAGGCCCTAGGATAGACCTTTGAGGTGCACTCATTTTTATAGGGAGAGGAGGGGAGAGTGCAAAGTGCCATCTTACTGACTGAGATTTATCAGTGAGGTAGCTGGAGAACCATGCAATAGTATCAGAGGAGAAGCTGAGATTATGCAGTTTGTGCAGCAGAAGAGAGTGTGAGATGGTGTTGCAAGCTTTTGAGAGGTCCAAGAATAGGCAAGAAATAAGTTTATGGTCATCCATGGCTATAGAAACTGTGTTGAGGAAGGATAATAGAGCTGTAGTGGTGCTATGTTTGGGTCTGAAGCTGTGTTGAGTGGGTGTAAGCAGATTTTCCTTTATTAGATACTGTATAACTTGTTTATGAATACATTTTTTTTGTACTTTAGAGAGAGGGGAGAGGATAGCGATAAATCTAAAGTTGGAGATATCAGAGGAGTTGCCTCCTTTGTGTATAGGTAGAGTGTAGCGTTGTTTTCAGATGGAAGGGACTTCTGATTCAGAGATGGAGCAATTAATTAGGATAGATACAGGGAGAGCAAGAGAGTCAGCTGCTAGTAGAAGAAAAGTTGAAGGAATATTGTAAGCTGATGCTGAGCATGGCTTTAATTTAGAGAGTAGAGTTTTGATGTAGCTATTAGGTGCAGGTTTGAGGGAGAAGGTATTTGAAGAGATAGTATTAGGAGTAGGTTCAGAAAAGTTGGAGATGTTAGTGGTAGAGGAGTTTGGGTTAGAGATGAGTAGCTTAGATATTGAATCGATAAAATAGGTATTGAAGATAGTAGTAGTTTCTTCAGATGTCTTGTCTGGGCATGGATTGGTGGAGCTAAGATTACCGGGATGCAAGGGCGCCCACAGGCAGGTGCAAGGGGTGGAACCGGCTGGCCGAGAAATTAATTTTATTTTAATTTTAAAAAAAAGTTGTTTTTTTTAAAGGGTGTTCCTCTTTAAGAACTCCCTTTGCACCCTGTCCAGTCATACAGACGCTAGGCGCCAGAACCATAGAGCGAGGGGGAGGGAGCATCATCTCACTTTTAATGCTATAAGACCTATAGGCAGACCCATTTGTGCATTGTACGTTAACGTTAAATTCAATCACTAAGTGCACAGAAATGGATTCCACATCAAGCTTCTTTTATGTGCTGGAAGGAAGCTCCATTTGTTACAAGCTGAGAGGTCCGTTTTATTTTTTATGCTGAGGTCCGTTTTACTTTTTATGTTGAGGTCCATTTTACTTTTTATGCTGAGAAATCCGTTTTACTTTTTATTGTGTATGTACTTATGTGTGTTGGGATACCTTTTATCTGTGGTGGAAGACATTCCCATACTTTGGGAGCTCGAAAAGAGAAGCTGTTTTCTGAAAAAGTATAAATTATTTTAAGGGGTTTGAAGGTTGTGAGTGCTTGGGGGGTTGTTAGAAAGATATACCCATTATAACCTGTTATTCTTGCAGCAAAGAAGGTGAAAGTGTTCAAACTGAGTAGTTTGTTGACTAGTGATCTCACTACAAATGTGACCCTTTGTCTGATAAGGAGCAACTTAGCCTTGTTAGGTCGAACCAGTGACATTCTTTTTAAAGTGATAGGGTAATAAATCTGCATGAGGCTGTTTATTTTGGCCTACATTCTAAAATTCTAAATGTGGGAGAAGAACTCCTATGCCAGTAGCTGCTCTACCTTCAAGACAGAAAGTGGGAAATCTTTTTGACCCATAACAGTACTTTATATACTTTGACTATAGTTAACTGAATACGGTACTAGAAGTTCAGGATTCAGCTGAGCATGCTAAAGTATCTTATTTTGGTCATATAAACAATTATTCTTGCAAAGCTATGAATTCTCCTAATAGATACTGAGATAAAGGCCAATGTACAACTTTAACATCATGAGTTTTACCATTAGAAATGCAAATTCTGTCAATACTTATCTGTGTACCACAAGCAAATGAATAATCTATAAAAGTAAAGATTTTAGTTCTGAAAAGGTCACATCATCTTTAAGATTCAAATTAAATGCACAGTTTATTTATTTTACAATTTAATAACCAGGTAGATTAACTGGTCTACTGACCTTTCCAGTGACGACACAGGTAGTAAAGGACAATGACAAAAAACAAACAATAAATAGCAATGCAAACAGGCGTGACTATTTTTTTTTGTATAAATATGTCAAAGCTTTAGTAGCTGTCGAAATTCAAAGTCACATTAGCAATGGCATCATCCTTATCAAAATAAAATTAAAACTTACTCCATGATGAAACATTCTCCCATGTTATTTAATGCAATTTAAATAAATTATCAAAATTTACTTGAAGCTAGAGGAACTGATAGTTTTTTTGCAGTATTCTAAAACAACCTTTAAATTTTTTTAAAAAAATCATCAGTATAACAATCGATTTCTTCCACAATTTAACTGAATTTCTCATTTGTTCCTTAAGAGAAGAACAAGCACTAAATTTCATAACTTTTAATATCTGTGAATGTCGTCTTGTTTCTTGAAAAAAAAACATCTTTGTTTAATTCCAGATATATAAATAAAATGCTTTCTTACTAATACTTTTAAAACAATTGATATTTAGGAGAACAACGTAAGGTTGCTCACATATTCGTGAAACAATATCTAAATAAAAACTATATGTACTTCTGGACAAAGATGTGATTAAACAATAAACTAAGTAAAAGATCACTAAAATGAGAATAGTAAAAGTAAAAATCTTATTTAAAACCTGTAACAAAAAGTCATATCTAAGCACACTACTTATTTTAATACCAAACAAATGTAAAATGAAAAAATCTAACTACAAATTTCAAGTCATATTTACAACTTACCAGGGGAAAGCCAGGTTCCTAGCCTGGTTAAAGTTACTTATTCATATTACACTCCAGCAATGTTAAACCAATAACTACCACAGTAACCTCAACTCCACCTGAATTGCTCTTGCAGTAACAAGCTTACATAATCCTACCAAACTCTAATTAAGGTACATTATATTAAGATACATTATACCATATCCTATTTCCATTTCAGATTTAAACTTATGTAATCACTTCTAGGTCTGTATCTCTTCACCTTTTCTATTTCCCTCATTGCTATTAAATCACTATTAATGCAGTTATTAGAATAGCAGACTGTTAGTATAGACAGAGATACAGTAAATAGCGTGGACTGGAGAGTTTATAAGCATATGCAAGTCAACTCACAAATGCCTCACTTAGTTCTTAGTTCATATCTTTTGTTCAGAATTCCTCCTTTTATTCTTGGCAATTTAGTATTTCCTGCTGTAACTTCATTAATGCTAGCAATTAGAACACTCCAATCTTTCCTTGACAAGGATATTTTATTTTAAATTATACAGTGACTGGCCATTAACATTCAAAAACATGCACGCTAATTTGGCTGCGTAACCAGATCGCCTCACTGTAAAATCCAGAAAAGAGCAAGAACTGGAACTAGTCAACTAAATGAAAAATGTCACCAAAAGCAGTTCCAAAAGACAGTAAGATGGTTAGTGACAAAGAAGTAAGATGGCAAATTAAACTTAATGCATCAGAGTACCCTGGAATAAATGAACATATATCGATTAAACCCATATTGGACAACCTAAGATGAACATCTGCAAGGGTTAGGGTGGTTTGACGTGATGCACACTAATGAATATAATAAAACAATCCTATTATGGTCTAGTGGTACCACTTGCATTTTTTCTGTTCTATGTTTTTTCAGTTTATAAAACAAGATATTTGGAGTATTTTAGAGTATAATATTTTTTAGTATGAGGTTTTTAAATAATGTATTTTATATAAGAATCATATAATGTTATATGTTAAATGTGTTTTTCTGCATATTGTGTTTTTTAACAGTTGAATTATGTTAGAATGTATGGGATCAATATGTACTGGGAATGTATGTAATTTATAGGAGGTAAAGAATTAGTAGCACTAGCACTTTAATATTTAAATGGTTGGAGTCAGGTGATTGTTTTTTTGTATATATAAGTAAGTATGAAACAAGTATCATTGTTCTGATGAAGTCTATTATGTGATGAAAGCGCTCAACTGTTTAAGAGAATAAACCTGTTTTACATTCTACTTGGAGTGGATACGTGCTGGTGTTTACTACTGTCTTTTGGAACTGCTTTTGGTGACATTTTTCACTGTAAAATCCAGCATATATCAAAACAAAAAAAGTCTGGTCACCCAGACTTTCTTCTATTAATATATATGCTACATTGCAGTCCTGTGAATGTCCTCCTTTAGACGAATTACCTAGTAACTATGAACCTGTTATCAGTTTGCCATCGATTCCCTATTGCAATATTACTAGCTTATAACTTTTTAATGTAACATAGGCAATTTATTCTTCAAGGGCAACAGCCACTTTATTTGTAGATGAAACAATGAAATATAAAGTTGTTTCTTAGCAGCAACCTCTTCATTAGTAAGAGATCCCTTTAATGTGGAATTATTTAGATGACTGACTTCTGCAGAAATTTTGCATATTTACTGATATTGGTGGATTGTACTGCGGTGGTGGTGCTGCGGTAGCGTTGTCACCTCACAGTTAGACGTTGCCCATTCGATTCTCAGTTAGAGGGTCTTCTGTGTGGCGACATGCATGAATGGGTGTTCCTTCGTTGAAGGTTGTGCATTAGGCCCGGCAAGCCAGCAAGTAAAAATCTACTGCCAATCATTAGCGGACCGGAGTTCCGCTGTGGCGACCCCTAACCGGGAAAAGCCGAAAGACACAACAACTAATATTGGTGGATTGTAATGACAGAAGTTCAAGTGGCCTTTTATGGTTGAAATTTTCTGAAATGGGTAGTTCTGTCATTGATTCATACATTTTGTTTCATTGATTACTAAAAGACTGTTTAAAACTACAGATTTAAAATGCAGACTAACAACTGGTGCTGTATTATAACTGCACAAATATATATTTGTCCTGTGTGTCATCAAGAAGGTACTTTGTCAGAGGCAAATGCAGTGATTCTAACAATGTTCTAAGTTCATGAGAGCAATATTTATAATCTGCTCCTATTTATTTTAGGCTTTGTCCAGATTTCTTACACTAAGAGATTGAGGTGTGAGTGAGAGAGTGAAATGCCCTAGTTAGAGTTAGCAGGTGGAATTTATTTTCAAGTGCATTTTCAAGGAATTGTGAGCTTCAAGGGAAGAGGTTTACTGCTGCTCATCCTAAGCCTGCTTAAAATGTGCAACTATTTTGTTTAGCAAATGGCATCACTATTGTGGTATAGAATTTTAAAGCAGCACAGCAGGTAGCATACTTGCATCTTGATACAGAGGGCTATAGGTTCTACACCCACAGCATGTAGATTTGTATTTTAAGGGGGTGGAGTGCTGCAGTCCTGAGCATGTCCTCCTTTGGATGACATGCCTATTAACTACGAACTTGTTTTTCAGTTTGCCACCCATTCCTTATTGCAATATACTAGCTTACCATTTTTTTTAATATAACGTAGGCAATTTATTCTTCAAGGGCAGCAGGCATTAAATTTGTAGATGAAACACTGAAATATAAAGTTGTTTTCTAGCAACAACCTGTTCATTAGTTTCAGATCTCTTTAATGTATAATTATTCAGATGACTTGTACTTCTGCAGAGATTCTGCATATTGATTGATATTGGTGGATTGTATGACAGAAGCTTGAGTGGCCCTTTATGGTTGAAATGCTCTGAATTGGACAGATTGTCATTATTGGTTCATATGATTTGTTTCATTGCTTAAAGGAAAAATGTTCAGAACTATAAATTTAAAACCCACTCTAACAAGTGGTGCTGTATTAGACAAGGGGTATAATTCAGTTATTATATAGCATAATTAATACAGTCAGGAAGGTGAGTCAAATATATTTTGCATGGTTCTAAAAATGTGTGCAAGGAGCCTATGATTTGAAAACAGCCCAAAGGTAAACTTACCCTGACACTGGCCAGAAGCATTTTCTTTGAATGTGGGTTTCAATGTTGTTTCAGTGAATGTGGGTTTCAAAGGTAGAGAAGTTTTAATGCTAAGTCTGTTTTCATTGTAAGACTATTGCTTTGTTTAGATTTAGTAAATGTCTATCAGTGTTTCTGCTATAAAATTTGAAATAAAGGTTGTAAATGAAATCCAAATATCTGTAATCACTGTAGAAATAAAGCATAAAACAGTATGCACACTGAGAGATTTGAACAGTGTCCATGACAAATGGGGGAAATAGCCAAGTAATGGGATACTGGAATGGCTGCATGGGTAGGGGGGCTGAGTTTGCACCCCCCTGCAAAAGATTTTGCGGGCTCCCTTGCCGGGATGTAATATTTGGTTAAAAGAGTTCCAGAATTTTTTTTTAGGATTAAATCTTAGGGTTGTGGGAGGTTTGTTATAGAAGTCCTTTTTATCTTTGTTTGTGTTTTTTTGTCATATTTCTGAGTTCTTTATATTTTTGTAAGTCTGCAGAGAGCTTAGTTTGTAACCATTTTTTCCATAATTTGTCTCTAGTTATCATAAGGGTATGAGTGGCTTTTGAAAGCCACGGAGATATGGTGGACTTAATTCAAACTTTGCGAGGGCGAGCAAGTGAGTCTAAGATGCTAAGGAAGGTGGAGATGAAAGCTAAGACTGCTTCTAGTGGGAGTTGGGTAAGTAATTTCCAGTTTACTTTAGAGAGGAGGGCATTAAAGGTTTCAGGATGGAAGTTAGAGAGTTTGCAACAGGTAATACATTTAGGAGGTTTTGAGACGTGAGGGGTGAACCTAAGCATTTTTATAGGGGAGTGATCACTCAGGGTGTTTGGTAGGGTTTCAGGGTTTTGCTATTTGGGAGGATTAGATACAAGTACCCAGTCAATAACAGTACTAGATATGTGAGAGTTGTTTGTATGAGTAGGTTGGGAGATTAACTGTGTAAAGCCATATAAATTAATATGAGTATTAGAGTCTGGATCACTGAGAGTTAACCAGTTAATGTTGACATCCCCAAGGAGGATAGTTTCAGTGGGATATGTTGAGAAAAGTATGAGAGAGTATTTTTGAGCAGAGGAATGTTCCCTCTTGGTGGAATATAGATGGCTACTACTGTGATAGTGGTGTGGTCATTGATTTTAAGGTTATCTGTCAGTAGTTCAGCAGGAGAAAAGGATGGGATCAGTTTCATAATACTTGTAAGAGTGAGGTGGTTGGAGTAGAGGATGGCTATGCTGACCCCTTTTTTTGTTTTCGCGATCTGTGCAGAGTATATTATAACCCGGGGAGAGAATGTCTTTATCAGGAAGAAAGGCATATAAACATTTTATCTTGTGGAATGTATGCTGTCACTGCATAACTGTTTAAATTCTAAATGAGGGAGTGCAAGCATGCATTTAGTGATAACAAAGATTCTTATTATGGCAAAAAACAATAATACTTTTTATTTATGATGCAATGCCAAGTCAGTACAGATATATTCTGGATATATATACCACATTCTTCACCGTTAAAATAATATACTTCCCTTACTCTATCCTACTTCAGTTTAGAATCCGTGTGTGTGTGTGTGTGTGTGTGTGTGTGTGTGTGTGTGTGTGTGTGTGTGTGTGTGTGTGTGTGTGTGTGTGTGTGTGTGTGTCTGCATTTTCCCAAACTAAAATAAATAGCTGGCCAGAATTTCTTTCACTTCATCATAGTCAGACTCAGACGTATACCTAGTTAGAAGATTGTTATTCTTGGTGGATGTGGACGCAATCTCTGTATGAAGGCATTTATTCAAACCATGTTTTTTAGATGGCCCTAAACATACAGACCCACACACATACACACACACACACACACACACACACACACACACACACACACACACACACACACACACACACACACACACACACACACACACACACACACACACACACACACACACTGCTTCTGTTAAGGCTGACTGATGATCAGTTGCTTTCATGCACCAACTTTCTCGCCACAAACACAAATGGCTACTTGCTGAGTGAATATGCCTCTAATATTTGACTAAGGTCATTATCTTGTTTTAATGTGTACCTATGTCTTAAGTAATAATTTAATAAAGGTGTCTTAAAAAACACAAGCAAAACTCCAATACAAAGTTTACTGACAAAAAAAAATAGAAGGTCATTATCTGGTCTGTTGACAGGAGCAACATTTACTGCATGGAATTCATTCTCTTAGTGTAGATCAGAGTATATGATGTACCTTTAAGAAGCATTTCCAGTCTATGGTAACATGCATATAAGTACGGAGCATGTACAAGCAAGAGTGCCATTTTTGAGTGGGCAGCCAAAGTGAAAGCATGTATGTGTGTTGCAATTAGTCATTTAGTTTGTTTACGTTTAATGTTCTAGTCACACATCCTGATGTGTTTGTGTGGAATAAACTACTTAAACAAACACCCAAGCCTCATTGTCTTATTTGAATACACAAGATGAGCAGCATGGTGTCAGAATGGGATCCAAAGTCAAAGCCATGATCTGCACAGTCAGTAATGGAAGAATATACATGAGTGGAGCATCCAAAGCTCAAACAACTCGCAAACAGGACATAAACAAATTTCCAGGTACTAAAACTCACTTAAATGATTTTTTACACAATGAATATAAAACGAAGGACTCAAAGCGAATTTCTAATTAAGCAAAATGTTTGAAACTGCGACATATTGATAAGGAAGTATAGTTTTAGTATGCATTATTTATGTATGTTTTTAAATTAAATTTATATGTCTTTTATATGTGTTGTGGTTTTAAATTTGAATTTGTATCGTGACATTTGATGTATAAATAGGGGTGTGTTTGTTAGTGCTTTTGTAATACACCTAATGATGCTTGTTTGGTGAAAGCACTTGTGTTTTGTTACACTGCAGTAAAGGTTTTGAACTGGATATATCAGCTGTCTCTGTGTCTTCCTATTTGTTGCTGGAATTTTTACCTTGGACACAGTAAGTGAGCCTTTTATAGTGGTAGTAGCTTTTGTAGTTTTATATTGATAAGGATATTCAAAATAATTACAAAAATGTTTGAAAGAAGGATTAATGGGAGACTCGCAGAGCTCAAAGTAGATACTGATTCAAAGTGCAATGTTATGCCAGCAGAAACGTTTGCTGGAGTAAAAGCTGGAGAACAACTTCATTTGGCAAAGTGTGTGAAGCTTGTTGCTTATGGTGGTGAAGAGATTCAGACCAAAGGCTCAGTAGTGCTTTCATGTTACCCTGCTGGGGACAGCTATGACTTGCAATTTTATGTAGTCAAGAGACATGTGCAGTCTTTATTAGGCATAAAAGACAGTTTGAAAATGGGACTGCTTTCATTTAATAAAGACGTCCACCATGTAAGCATGAATGATAACAGCTCAGATTTTGCTCAAAGTATTTTTTCTGAGTATCCTGATATTTTTGAAGACAAACCCCCAGTTGTGTGCTCCATGAAGTTAGACCACAAGTTAAGCCCAGTCATCAGACCAGCAGAGAAAGTTCCAGTAGTTATGCAGAACAGAGTCAAGGTTGAGTTTCACAGAATGGTGCAGCTAGGAGTAATTTGTCCAGTAGAAGAACCAACTGAATGGGTATATTCCATGGTGGTAGCTCATAAGAAAAGCTTAGATGATATCAGAACATGTATTGATCCAAGAGATTTTAACAAAGCACTAAAACAATCTCATCATCCAATGCATGCAGTCAAGCAAGTTGCTGCCCTCATGCCAAATGCCACTCTTTTTTCTGTCTTAAATGCAAAAACTTAATTTTGTCAAATTTTGCTTGATAGAAAATCTTCATTGCTAACCACATTTAGTACACCTTTTAGAAGGTACAGATTTTTGAAACTGCCATTTTGAATAAACTCTGCCAGTGAAGTCTTCCAAGGTGCAAAGGAACACATTTTTTCTGGCTATCCGTGTGCTTTAATAGTAGATGATATTCTTATAGGAGGCAATGGTGAACTCAGACATGATAGAAACCTCAGGAAAGTTCTAGAATGTGCTCATGAAGTGAATCTTAAGTTGAATCCTCAGAAATGTAAATTCAGGCTACAAGAAGTTACCTATGTGGGTCATTTGTTTACCAGTTCAGGCTTACGACCAGATCCCTCCAAGCAAAGAGCAACTCTTGAGATGCCAGCTCCAGACAATGTCCACGCCTTAACAACATTTTCTTGGTATGGTCAACTATTTAGGCAAGTTCATTCTAGATTTGAGTCAACTTTCAGCACCACTTAGAGAGCTGACATGCAAAGATGTAACCTGATCCTGGTCAGAACAACAACAAAGAGCATTTGATGTCCTGAAACAAAAAATTGCCAGTCCACCTACTTTAAGATACTATGATGTTTACAAACCAAATAACTCTTTCCTGTGATGCTTCAAAGTTTGGTCTTGGTGCAGTCATTCTTCACGAGAGTAGACCAGTTGTCTGTGTATCGAGAACTGTAACCCAAACTGAGATCCAGTATGTCGCATGTTCAAAGTTCCGTGATTATATTTATGGCCGACCTATTCAAATAGAAACTGACCACCAACCTTTGATCACTATTTTGAAAAAGCCAATGCACACAGCTCCTACGAGATTGCAATACATGATGCTCTAATTGCAAAAGTACAGCTTCAGTCTTGTTTACAAAAAAGGCAAATTTCTTTATATTGCTGATACTATATCCTGATCACCCAGAAAAAAACATTGAACAGCATGAGAATGAAAAACCTGATTTTGAAGTCATGAAAGTGAGAAATTTTCCTTTCACATGTCTTGATGAGCTTAGAACTCACACAGCTTCAGATCCAATTCTTCAGAAGCTCAACCACTTTATCAGTCGAGGATGGCTGTCAAAGCAGTCTTGTTTACCACTAGATGTGCAGCAGTATTTTCCTTACAGAGATGAGATTTTGATGGAAAACGGTATCATCATGAAAGGTCCAAAAGTGATTGTTCCAAAATCCTTGCAACAAGAGTATATTAAAATCCTGCATCATGGCCACCCAGGAACTGATTCTAACAAAAGAAGGGCAAGAGGACTAGTATTTTGGCCTTCTATGTCAAAAGATATTGAGAAGGAAATCTCATCTTGTTCTGTTTGTAATAGTACTAAACCACATCAACAAAAAGCACCACTTTAGTTAAGTCAGATTCCTGAACTGCCATGTTCAACAGTAGCCACTGATATTTTCGAATGAAATGATCAACATTACTTGGTGTTAGTAGATCCTTATTCATATTGGTTTGAGATTGACCTGCTTCCTAATCTAACGTTCAGTACTGTCATTATAAAGCTGAAGAGGCATTTTTCTGTCCCCACAGCCATTTCTGACAATGGCGCAATGTTTATAAGTCAATGGTTTGAAGGATTTGCTGAAATGTGGGATTTTGTTCACGTCACTAGTTGTCCTGAATATGTGCAATCAAATGGCTTGGCTGAACGTGCAGTTCAAAGTTCAAAACAGCTGTTAGAGAAATCCAAATAAGATAATATTGATGTTTTTCTAAACTTGCTTAATCTCAGAAACATTCCTCTTGATAATTTACTTGGTTCACCTGCTCACAGACTTATATTGAGACAAACCAGAACCACACTAACAATCAGTAATAATTTGTTGATTCCATGTGCTATAAACAAAAAAGCAGTAAAAGCCCAACTCCTAAAGAAGCATTTGTCCCAAAAGTCCTACTAGCACAAAACCAGCAAACCTCTGAATTAGTTAAAAGAAGTAGAGATAGTGAGGAAGCAGACAGCAAAAGGATTTAATTGGATTGGACTTGTGAAACATTTGTGTGAAGAACCGAGATCGTACATCATGGAATCACATGGGATGGAATTTAGGTGGAATCAGAAACATTTATTACCATTGTCTGAGCCAGTGTTGCAGTATCTTGCCTGTAATGGAGAGACTGATTCTCAGAGTGATTTGTCCTATGTTCCTGTTCCAGAGAACATTACATCATCTTTTCCTTTTCCTGAATGTATCCCTAAAAATCCTGAAGCAGAACATTCCCCAGTGACTGTCCCTGTTGCTATATCCAGTTCTAATTATTACATTATGAGGTCAGGTCATATCTCATAGGTTCATAGGTAGGTACTAGGCTATCGGCCCTAGGGCCCATACAAGCCTAGCCAAAAAATGTACCCTGGCTTTCGCCACCCAAGAAAATTATTTTCCTGTGCCCTATCGAGCAGAACCACAGAAGTGATCCCTGGGGTGAATTTCCCATTTCCCATCCAATCATCAAGATTTTTCTTGAAGAGTGCTAATGAGGAGCTCTGTTTGACATAGATAGGTAGTCTGTTCCAGAGTATGGGAAGTCTCTGGGACAGGAATCTATCCCTCCAGCATGTTCTGTTTATTGTGGTGACAAGGTTAAGGTCCCTAGAGCGTGTAGCTCGGAGGTATTGGGATTTCTTTAAGTGGAGCATGTCCAACAGCTCTGGGTTTGACATAGCTTTGTATGTTAGGCAGAGATCACCCCTGAGTAGGCAATATGCGATGGAGTAAAGCTGTAGTTTTTTGAGACGGTCTGCATAGGGCATCTGTTTGAGGCCAGTAATCCTCTTTGTGAGGTATTTCTGTGGTCTTTCCAGTTGTTGTAGATGTCTTGTGAGGTACATACCAAAAGGGGCGTTGTACTCTATAATGGGTCTAATGAGTGATGAGTAGAGGGGAACAATGACCTCTTTTTTTCTGGATGAGGATCCTTTTGTGATGAGATGAGCCACGCAGAAGGATTTCCTGACCACTGTGGTGATGTGATTATCAAAGGAGAGATTACTGTCCACCTGTGTCCCAAGGTCTCTTATCACATTTTCGGCATTAAGTAGACTACCAGCTATGTGGTAGTTCATGGGTACAGAGTTTTTGGCATTGAGCTTCAGGCCATGGCTTTGACACCAGGAATCTGTCTCAGTGAGGCCCTTTTGTAGTTTGTCCACATCATTAGGAGTTTCGATTATGGCTCCTAGTTTGCAGTCTTCTGCAAACTTTGTTAGCCAAAGACCTTCTGTGTTGGCCTGCACTTCAGAGAAGTAGATGCCAAACAGGAGAGGACCCAGGGCTGAACCCTGTGGTACTCCACTTGTCACTGGTCTGATGTCGGATTTGGAATCTGCTACTTTCACAATGTGGGTTCTGTCCTTGAGCCAGTTGGCAACCCATCTTATGACATAAGACCTAATCCTAGATACACAGCAACCTGGACATAACTGTTCTTGTTTATATATCTCTGTATAATTTGCATGCCTATTCAATTGTCATTTTTTCATTGCATGTCAGATTAGTAAAAGAGGGAGAATGTAGATCAGAGTGTGTGATGTACCATTAAGAAGCATTCCAGTCTATGGGCACGTGCATATAAGTACTGAGCACGTGCAAGCAAGAGTGCCATTTTGAGTGAGCCGCCAGAGTGAAAGCATGTGTGGGTGTAGCAGTCAGTCAGTTAGCTAGTTCATTTAAGTTTAATGTTCCTGTCATCCATCCTGATGTGTTGTATGTAATAAACTACTTAAACAAACACCCAAGCCTCATCATCTTATTTGAATACACAAGGCCAGTGACACTTACAACAAGTGAAATATGGATCATTGCTGTTGGGAATATCTACTGTTAACACTAAGCACAGTTCTGGATTGTGTCTTAAAAATATATATTTTTTTTGCTTTTAATTGCATTTTAACCTGAAAAATAAAAAAATGTGCCTGAAGACTGAAGCATCTGCTCTCTCTGATGATCTCTTTCACTAAATGACAAAGAGATTGCCAGTAAACAGTGACATACTGGTTGCATCTAAGCAACAGATGGCAGTTATTACCTCATGTAGTAACATGTCAAGAATTAGATAGCCATAATGTGTTACTATCTAAAAGGGAGGCAGATAAGACCACAGATTCATTCCACTTCATTTGTGGGTTATTTTTAATTTGTTTATTTCAACTAACAAATTATTCTAAAGATGAGAAAAGTGTAGTTTTTATGATTTAAAAAATATAAGAAAACCAAATCTTACTACCAAATATTCTGGCATTGGTGTCGTGGTTCAGAGATGAGGAAGAATGTAAAAAATGAACATGGCCAGACAGTAGCCAAGATTCACAGAGGAAGAATGTGACTAGTGAACATGGCCAGACACTAGCTAAAATTCAGACAAATTTGAGTAGTCTACATAGGAAGACAGTAGATAATGTTTTCAGACTGCTTGCAAAATAAGTAAAGCTGAGCAAGTTGTCTTATGTACCATGCAAGGCCTTGTGTACTATGCAAGGCCTTATGTACTATGCAAGGCCTTGCATACTCTGCAAGGCCTTGTGTACTATGCAAGGCCTTATGTACTATGCAAGGCTGTCCTAATTCGTAGTTCCCTCCTCACTACTCGGTAGCATAGATATGTGCTACTGAACAGTGAAACTCTTCAATACTGCAGATAAATGTGGTAGCCTTTGGACAGGACCTATGCTAATGACATCCTTTGGCATCCCATTGCAACTGAGCAACATAGCGATTCATAGACATCCATACTATGCAAAATCTATGCAGTGTAGTACACAAAATACATAAGAATATGTAGCAATTAACCCATATGCACTTATGCATTTTAATGGGAAGAATCTGTTTAAGGTGAAATGTGTGTGTGTGTGTGTGTGTGTGTGTGTGTGTGTGTGTGTGTGTGTGTGTGTGTGTGTGTGTGTGTGTGTGCGCGGACGTGTTTGTGGGCGAGCGTGTGTGTGTATATGTCTATTCCTCTGGACATAGTCTGGTATCTTGTCTGGAATTATTTTCTCTGCTTTGTACTCAGTGATTGCCAAGCTAGGTGTAATCAGAATAATTGAACATGTTTTATTAAACTCAAATAACACGAAGAAAATAAAATTCATTAAACTCTACTCAAAACAAATCTAAGAGAGGTATTTCAAAAAGTAAATGACCACATTCATGAGATACATTAAAGTAATTACCATATTTTCACACATTCATGTTATTATATACTAAAATATGAGATGTTTAGAGTGCCAGTTAAGAAAAAGCAGGGTTTATTTAGCAGTGTTACCACATATAGTTTCCTCACATTTTAAAAGCTAGTATGTTTTCCAATACTTTTAATCAGAAAACTTTCATATAGACTTTTTATAACCTTATTATATAGTTATGATGACATTTTATAAATGAATAAATTCTTAAAGAGCAATTTAGAATAAATTAAAAATGAGAGTTGTGGTTAATCATTAAGACTGATGAATACTAGAACATACCTTCACAGGTCATGCACAACTGCAATAGCTGCACTTCTTATAACATTTTTAAGTCTACAACGTATAACCATACCTCTCAAATGTTCAGAACTTCACAGAATTCCAGATTTTTGCCTCATATTTTTGGTCTGTCTTTTGTAAAAATCTGTAGATTTCTGACAGATAATTGAGGATTTCATTCACTAAATAATTACTTCATATAATTTGTTAAATTTATATTAATGCAAAACCAGTTATTCTTGTAACTTGATAAGCTGCTAAGAGGTCACCAGACCTTAGAGGAAGAATGAGTACTCTGGAAAGAGGTAGTTATAGGTTTTATGAAATCATCTCATTCTGTTTTTGAAAAGTCAGCTTATTTAAGTGACTTTGTAAAACTGCTTTCAAGCAATCAGTTTTGCTGAACTTTACTATCACAAATTTGGGTACATATGTAGGGTTTTAGAAGCAGCAGTTGTAATGAATCATAAATCATTACAATACCTAGTAACTCATTTAGTCAGTCCAACCACTTGCAAAACAGCTGTAGTAATGTATTAGAATGTTTTGTAAAAGCCAGCTTGTACAGAGCTAAATTTTTTCTCTCTCTCCATGTATACATATACATATAGATAGATAGATAGATAGATAGATAGATAGATAGAGATACATATATGTCAGCACACTACTTGCAAGGAACCAACACTCAATATGTCCAGTGCATATAGTAGGAAGTAAGTCCTCAAAAAAAATCTGGCAGATGGATGTTTGTAAAATTTCCAGTGTGCGCAACTGTCCATGTCATGATGGAGTTTTTTCATGGACTTTTACAATCAGATCTCTAAGACAAAGTAACACATTGAAGCAGATAATGCATGAACACATACAGTGCTACGATGTACACCCTTCTATTGGAACATAGCCCACGTGGATAGTGTGTTGAAGTGTGTATTCAATCATATCCGGAAGGTGTATGTGCTGAGTCATGCCTAGGGTTTTGACACAGTCCCCCATGCAGGTATCATTGAGAAACTCTCCCAGTTGGGGAGTAACCCTTACATCACTAGATGGGGAACCAATTGGCTGACCGACAGAACACATACTGTGAAAGTTGGTGAATCAACCTGTACCAGTAGAGCTGTCACCAATGGTGTACCCAGGGATATGTGCTTGGCCCTTTACTGTTTCGAATATATTTCTTGACAGTTCAGGCTACAGTATATGGCCTTTGGCTTACCATGTTTGCTGATTCTTGCATATTGGGTGCAATCACTGAGTCCACCAATGATGATAACATACTACAGGAAAGGTTAATACAGACAAATGACTGATGACAAAGCCACATGATCTACATATAAATGCAGAAATGTGCCTTTATTTTGTTCTTCTGAAAAGTGGAATTCCATGCTAATTACAGCTTTGACAACAATCCTGCTATGCTGAAACCCAGTGATGCAAGCACTGGGAAGACATGTAGATAGCAATCTGAACTTCCAACACCAAGTATCCCCACTGGTACTGAAAGCACATTCTGTGCATATCATAAGTCATGCCATCATATTCAGATCTTAGGATTGTATAAAAGCACTGTACTCAAACCTCGTCAGAACACTAACAGAGTATAATGCTCTCTTTTGCATGTACCTCACTGGACACATGCAGTAGCTGGGGAAACCACAGGGTTTTCTATCCAAGAAAACACAGGGCCTATAAACCATGCCATGATGTATGTGGATAGACTGTAAGCTGTGTCACTGTAACCTGTATCGTATAGGATGAGATGACTTCTGCCTGGCCTCCAGGGCAGTCTCTGACCCTGTCCTGGTAGGAATAGTGCATATCCACAAATCAGATATAGCTGATGACATTGGCAGTGCCTGTTGATGAGTATATGGTAATAACAGTGCCCCACATGCTGGTGTAAAAGGCTCTCTGTAATGTCAAGCAAGAGCACAAACCCATGCAGACAGACACACAGACACACACACACACACACACACACACACACACACACACACACACACACACACACTTGACTGCAGTAAGAATAGAACCCCTGCCTAAGTGCACAGACTATAGAACTTGGCACTTTACACAAGAACCATGGCACAAGTCTGACTTTTACAAGACTGCAGGTCAGCTTATAGTAGATGACATCAGCAGCACATGATGGAGAAAAGATGTTGGGAGGTCCCGGAGTTAGTATATATAGTTGGGGAGGGGGGTTGTATTGGGTGGGCGTGTTTGCTTTCATATGTGAATGACTGTAATGATAAAGTATGAAATGGCAAGACCATAATATTGAAATACTGCAATGTTTAGGAACGAATGATCAAGGAGGTCATGCTGATGCTGACATTATCTTCAGTATTGTAGTTGAGACATTTTCTGACCAGTATAATTGTGCAAAAGGTAGTAGCGGGCATGTGAAATAAAGATATAGAATGACTTCAAACACTGCTTCAGTGATAAAGAGTTGTGGGTGGAAGCTGTCGTTGTACTATGTGTGTACTGCTTAGTGATGATGCTTGCTGCATTGCACGATTATGCATTACCTGTGTAAATATTCCTATGCTACCTCTCCTATGTACACATACATGTCATTGACTATCTCTTAACTCTTACCCTTCTCTCTTCTACCATTTTAATTACAAAATGCATGTAATTATATCTGAGCTAATCTACTGCTTCTTAACTACACTCATTGCTGACTGTGCTGCTGCAAAATATAATTGTTTATTTCATAATTATATGCCTTATTTATCCTCACTTTGTATGTAGTGCTGCCATGTATTATTATTATTATGTCTGTATATTGCATAGCACTGCTGTAAATAGTTCTTAGGGAACTTTGTATATAATGCTGATAAATGTTACCTATGTATTCCATACATTGTATATGTACAACTGGTATTATACAGACCCACACTGAAAAGGTTCATGTTTGTCCACTCAGTTTCCTGGCAAACAAATGGAAATAAATAAATAAATAAACTAATAAATAATGGAAATGGAAATACATAAAAAAATAAAATAAATAATGTATTATAGCTAAATAATGTATCATAGGTAAAGTATTGCAACAATACAAAGTATCAAGATGCTTGCCTGTAATTTGAATTATCACAATACAGCGGATAAGTGCACATGTATGGTGCAATAAAATATAGTTAGAAGCATACCTCTCAACCTCTTAGTACAAAAAATCTGGACAAAGTCAGAAATAATGGGGGGACCAAGCCCCAAAAATAGGGATACATTTTAAATATTGTTCTCATAAAGTTTAAAGGTATTGGGCAGGATTCACTATGGCTTGCCCGGAGTCTAAGAGTAGTGTAAGACTCCATGCAGCCATTGCTATCCAGGAACAGCCTGTATGTGCGTGTAAGAGAGCTCCTAAAATGGCTCTTACACGGACAGGGCGTGGATATGCTAATTACCTCACTTGCAGCCGAAAGGCATGCAAATGAGGTAATTTTGCGATCCAGGAAGCAGAAACCTGCCCGTGTAAGAGCTGTGTTATCTGCAGAAATGTACTCAGTTGATAACTGAGTACCATTCTGCAAATAACACAATGGAGCCTTGTCAGCTCCAAATAAAGGTTGCAAATGTCCCAGGCAGCATGCCAATGGCCAAATATGTGGCCACTGGCAACGTACCCCGATGCAAAAATAAAATAAAAATGTTTTTTTTTTTTCGGTGTTGTTTAAACATAGCGCAGCGCTGCGCTATAAAAAAACAGAAAAATGCAAAGCATGAATTTACAATGTAAGGGAATAGCAGGCTGAAAACAACATGGCCACCGAGTAGGGGTTGCTAAGGGGGGAAGCTGAGTGTAAGACATGTAACTAAGCATTAGTAGGCAATCCCATGTAAATGAGTGGTAGGATAGTGAATCGTACTGTCACATAGCAAATGAGCACATTCCGTGCAGTGTAGGAGTAGGATAAGGGGGAGTAACAGAGTAGGAGATAGGTGACATCACAGGGGGGAATGTATGAAAGAAATGCAGCTCATTGGAGCACAGTGGCATGTGAAAGATGTCAGTCACACATCATGGAAAGAGGAGTGTCAACAAGTAGGCATGGGAAAGCCAAGAAATGGAAGGTGTACACTATGGATAACACCAAAATTTCTTGCTGGGCGTGCATGCGCGCGTGTGCACGCTGGTAGGCACGAGTAAGATAGAGTGCGCATGTGTAAGCATGAGTGCGTGCGTTTAAGGCAGAATAAGCATGTAGGAGCCTGTTTAAACACCTGTAAGCTTGTTTGCGCTGGTGTGCGTGCATTTCAACCCGAATAAGCAGATTCTAGTCTGTCTAAGCATGTTTGTGTGCATGTTAGCCGCTGTGAGCGTGTTTTCGCTGGTATGCGCGTCGCTCCCCACTGAGGAAACAGAATGGAAAAAGGAAGCATGAGAAATAGTAAGAAGCTAGCAGGGATTACTGGCAGAGCTAGCAGGTGAAAACAATCAGAAGCAGGCAATTACACAGGCAGAACAGTAGCCCACCCCAGCTCTTAAAACTCTGCAAACAACAGTGCAGAATGTTTCTCTCAAGAGACACTGCAACAGAGGAGTAAGCTATTAGAAGTGAAAACTGAAAAAGCTTCACTCAGACCAAAAATGCTAGGGGCTGCCATAGCTGTTATAAAGAGACATATGCAACTTGCTGAGGGTGGTGACTATGCAAATGCTGCCGGACAACCCACAGTGAGGAGGCGGAGAAGAGTGTACAGGCCTAGGGTCACCTACCAGGAGTTACATGAGCTGGAGATAGTGGAGCGCTATAGAGTGGACAGAGACCTCCTACAGCAAATTGTTGAGCTGTGCAAGCCACACCTCACACACAGAACCAACAGAGTGGAACCCATCCCAGTGGAAACCAAGGTATGTGTTGGCCTAAGAATACTAGCAACAGGTACCTTCCAAAGACCAACTGGTGATATGATGGGGATATCACAGGCATCAGCATCCAGGGTACTGCACCAGTTTCTGGATGCCATGTCAGCACATGTCGGTGATCATGTATATTTCCCCAATTCCCGTGAGGTATTGGCCAGCAATATGCGTCTCTTCCAGCAAATAGCGGAATACCCTGAGGTAGTGGGTGCAATAGACTGCACGCATATACGCATCAAAGCACCAACTGGTGAGCAGGGTAGGGCCTACATTAACCGCAAGGGCTTCCCCTCCATCAACTACCAGGTCATGTGTGATGCCCAGGGCATAATAATGAATGTGTGTGCTGGCTGCCCTGGAAGCTACCATGATTCCCATATCTGGCATTTGACGCAGCTGTACCAGACATTTGCCAATGGGGACATCCCACATGGTCACTTAGTGGGGGATGCTGGCTACGCACTGGAGCCATGGCTGATGACACCCATCAGAAATGCACACACACCTGAACAAGAATGCCATAATGAGGCACATGCACAAACACGAAATGTAATCGAGCGTGTGTTTGGGCTGCTCAAGTCATGGTTCCGGTGCCTGGACACATCTGGTGGAGCCTTGCAGTACTCACCAACTACATGTACCCAAATTGTCATGGTATGTGCTATGCTACATAATATGATTCTGTGAAAACAGCTGCAGCAGGACCAGCATAGGGCTGGGCCAAACAGCCCCCCACCATTGCCAAGCCAATCACAGGCAGAGCATGACTCAGAGGAGGAACAACCTGAGCCTGCCCCAGTAGGCAGAAGGAAGCGTGCCCAGTATGCCTTGGCCTTGGCAAAGAGGCAAAGCATAGCACATACACTGGCTCAGTAGGAACCCTGGAAATGATACCTCTCTCTGACTCACACATATAGTAAAAGGGATTCCTAAGTTGACACAACCTGCTTTCAAACATGTACAGGGAGTGTAGTATGTGCATCCAACATAGACAGCCCTGCAGCACCACCTGAGGCATGATTGCCATGTGTTAAGCAATGTAACACCATGTAGTATATGCAAACTTGATGACCCTGACTAACATCCTACCCTCACCAAGCATGATGCCACAATATGAAGACAAGATGATCAATTACAATAATTGGCTTAAGTATTGCTGTTAGTCAAAGGGGATCCAATGCGTGTCAGCCTGGGATGACATGCTGAGCAAGACATGATGCTCCACCTGCTAGGGATGGCATGCACCTATCACTCCTGGCCTTTTTGGATAAGGACAAAGGCTGTTGTCACCCCCACCATGCCTTGAATAGGTAAGGCTCAAAACACAAACCCACCTCCATAGGTATCACAAGGGATAAGAACCTAGACGTAATGCTTCCCAATGCCAGAAGTCTAAACTGCAAGATGCATGCAGTCCAAACTCTCCATAGCATGGACAATGTTGATATCTGTTCTGTAACAGAAACCTGGGTCAAGGCTCACAAGAGCACCCTAACACTACCAGGTTACACCTTATACCATGCTTTACAGCCCCAAAACATGGAACAAACTACAAAAGGAGGGTGACTATCAATAATTGTCAAGGATAACCACACCCCCAGGTTGGTACCACAACAAGAAGCAGCATGGATTATCCACAGGCAAGTAACAGTGGCTAAAACTGCCTCCCAGTTTGTAGCCTGCTACAGACCACCCTCCTAATGCCAGGAACTGCACTTGGCCTACTTCGGAACACATGAAAATATCAAGGTCTCTCCAAACAACATTATATTGGGCGACTGAAAATACTCAAACATAGACTGGGAGCATTATTCTAGCTCCAACACCCTAGGCCAAAAGTTCCTAGAATTCATAAACCAAAATGCTCAGGAACAACTTACCACTCCCACAAGAGGGGTAAGCATACTGGACGTGATAATCAGCAACATGGGTACTCTATGCCCAGATGAGAAGTGTATCCCTCACTGGTAAGATCAGACCATAGAGTAATCACACTGGATATTCACATCCTGACCCCAGTCCCTGGGCAGAAAACCACAGTGAAAACATGTGTAAAGCAAATGTTGCACTCCTCCAAACTGATGTGGAATCCATTAAAGGCCTTGTGCCTGTGGAAAATATGGACCACACCTCAGAACCCTTTATAAATGCATTCTATGAACACTTTCAGGAATGCATGGATTATGCAATCCCAAATAAAACCAAGACCCAATTCCATACACGCAGGCGTCTGGCCTGGTGGACCCCAGCCATTACCAAACCATGCAAGAGAAGGAGGAAGCTACTACATGATAGAGCAAAACCCAAAAAGGGAAGTAATCTCTGATCAGTATTATGGCAAAAAACTATAGCCACACATAAAATCCACTAAAGCCAGCTACAACATGTTGAATCTGGGAATCTTATGGCAATGTTACACCTGCCCCATGTACACAGACAACCCCCTCCTCCCCCCAAGAAATACAAATATATGTGAGAGATGCAACTATTTATCCAAACTCTCTCAACTCAGTACTGGCAAAACCAGTCAGGAGGAGAAGGTAACCACACACACCACAAACCCAGTCTCACATAGACCTATCACGACTGCAAACCAAAGACATAAACACACAAAAACATTCCTGGAGGCTCTAATTAAAAATCCACCAAATCAACAGAGGCCTCCAAAGCAGACACCCAAGCAATCACTACTTCAAAACATAGCACGTGCAACACAGTTCACAAAGTCAGTGTGCCAAACAGTCATAGCCCTTAAGGACAAACAACATGCCTGACACACTTGTAATAGGTAACTCCATAGTCAGACACACTGATGTCCCGCTCACCAGACTGAACAAGGAAAAGGTTACAGTAAGCTGCCTGTTGGCCGCTACAATCCGCCACATAATACAAGCATGCAGGTCACTCCAAAGCAAGTACAAATATGACTCAGTCATTGTCCATGCTGGTGTGAATGACCTGAGACGTACCTCCCTGGACTACATGAAAAGAGACATAGAGGAGCTCTCTGATTATGTAGCCCAGGCTGGTATGACCCTAACCCTGAGCAGCATCTTACCCTCACCAAGAATGATGCCACAGTACAAACACAGAATGATCAGCTTTAACAATTGGCTCAATTACTGGTATCATTCCAAGGGGATCCAAGGTCTGTCTGCTTGGGATGACATGCTTGACAAGCCACGCTGCTTTGCCAGGGATGGCTTGCACCTGTCACCCCTGGGCTTCTGGATATTGACTAAGGCTCTTGCCACCTCCATAGTGCCTTTTTTAGGCAAGGCTCAAAAGATAAACCCACCTCCCTAGTAAAACATAAGTGGAAAAAAAATAAGGGTGATGCTGCTCAATGCCAGAAGTCTAAACATCAAGATGCATGCTCTCGAGGCCCTCCCCAGTATGGAGAACATTGATGTCTGTGCAGTGACGGAAACCTGCTTCAAGGCTCCTGAGAGCACCCCAGCACTACCAGGTTATACCTCATATCATGCTTTTTGGCCCCAAAACCTGGACCAAACCACAAAAGGAGGGGGAGTATCCATATTCATCAAAGATACCCACACCTGCAGGTTACTGACAACGCACGAAGCATCAGAGACCATCCATGTGCAACTAACCATAGGCAAAACTGCTGTACAGTTTGTAGCATGCTACAGACCACCCTCTCAAACCCTGGAACCCCACTCAGCCTTCCTGAAGACACTGGAGAGTATGAATGTCTCTCCAAATACCAAACAAGGTACTCACAAATTACCACATAGGTGGCAATCCATTACGTACGGAAGAAGTAATCAGGGACCTAGGGACACAAGTGGACAGTAACCTCTCATGTGACACTCACATTGCCAAGGTGGCTAGGAAGACCTAAATTGGCCACCTTATCATGAAAGGATTCACATCTACATCAAGAGAGGTCATTGTGCCCCTATACTCTTCTCTTATCAGGCCCATAATTGAATACAATGCCCCATTTGGGATGTACCTTACCCGACACCTGCAGCAGTTAGAAAGACCCCAAAAGTACCTCACCAAGAGGATAAAGGGTCTCAAACATTTGTCATATGCTGCCCGGCTGAAGAAACCCCAGCTGTATTCAGTCACATACTGCCTACTCAAAGGCGATGTATGCCCGATGTACAAGGCTATGTCCAATCCAGAATTAATGGACATGCTCCACCTCAGAAAATCCAAATCCATCAGAGCCGCGAGAGATTTCAACCTCAACACATAAATAAATAGGATGTGCTGGAGGGACAGATTCATAACCCAGAGGCTCCCTACACTCTGGAACAGAATCCCAGTCCATGTTAGGCAGAGCCCCTCACTGACTGTCTTCAAGAGGAATCTTGACGCGTGGATGGGAGATTGTAGATTTACACTGGGGGTCATCACTGTGTCACGTCTAGACAGAGGCACAGTAAAGTAAACCCTAAATGGGGATAATATTCACATTGCAAGGGGTGGCGAAAGCCACACACACTCTGGCTAGGCTTATAAATGCCCTAGGGCAGATAGCCTAGTATGAACCTATGAACCTTTGAAGATACAAATTGTACAGAACACTAAGGATAATCACAAGGCTTTCTTAACTGATGGTAGGAACCTTGGTGGGAATTCACAGATATGCTCTGAATTACTCAAATATTACAAACAATACACCAAACCCACACACATTGCCAACATCCAACCTGACAGGTTCAGTGCAAACTCCCCCCCCCCACACCAAAATGCCAAATATCTATCCCAGCAGAGTGCTGACCCCCTGACATTGCAGATGCTGAGGTAACAGCCAGCATCTTCAAAGCAAAACACACAGCATCAATGGTACGAGATGGTGTCCTGGGCTGCGTCCAACATGAACTCCAAGAAGAATGGAACACCAAATAACACTACTGCAAAATCTCAGCCTTACCACAGGATATGTACCCAAAAGCAGTGTACAGCAACAGTGGTCCCTCTCCACAAAGGTGGTGCCTGAATGGATACTGCAAACTATCACCCCAGAATCCTGAAAAGCTTGGTCTGCAAAGCTATGGAAAGGATCATCATGGACCTCAGAAATAAAGATATTGGGGACCTACAGACACTGGACCCTACTCATTGTGGCCTTCTTAAGGGCAGATCCTGCCCCTTAAACATGTTTGACTCATTTGAAACAGTCATCAAGGCCATTGATGAGGGGAATGTGGTCCACACAGCCTATCTGGACCTTGCAAAAGCCTTCCATGCAATACCCCATGTGTTCATTATAAATAAGCTCACCAGCTTAAATATAAACCCCTATGTCAATAGATGGGTTGCAAACCAGCTCAAGGACAGAACTGACATGGTCAGAAATGCTGCAGCCATGTCAGACTACAAACCAGCTACAACTGGCATCCCACAAGGCTCGGTCCTGGGACCTCCCTTGTTTGGTATATATTTCCCATAGGTACAGGCCAACATTGAAGGACTGTGTCTGAACAAGTTTGCAGATGACTACAAACTGGGCACCATATCTGACCCTCCAGCTGACACAAGCATCCTACAAAAGGGCCACATAGAAACAGACAACTGGTGCCAGAGCCATGTCATCAAGCTAAATGCAGAAAAGTGTATAGTCATCCCCTGTGGAAAAACAGTAAGTGCCCACCAATTACTGCATAGGTGTTAACCCATTAAGTACTTTAGAAGTAATGAGAGACCTGGGACACAAGTTGATAGATATCTTGCATTTGACAACCATGTGGCTGTAGTGGTTACAGAAACATACCATATACCCACCTAATCATGAAGGTATTCACATCTAGATCAGGGGAGGTCACTGTGCCTCTTCAGTCATCCTTCATCAGCCTCACAATTGAGTACAATGGCCCCTGTGGGATGTACCTCAGCAGACACCTCCAGCAAAGAGCTCTAACAGATGCCATGTGCTGCCTGATTAAACAAACTGCAGCTCCACACAGTGCCATACTGCCTGCCCAGAGGCAATCTGTGCCTGATGTATAAAGCCATGTCCAAGCTGGAATCAATGAACATGCTGCACCTTGTAAAATCTGAATGCCAGTGAGCTATGCACATGAGAGACCTGAACCCCAGCACTGACATAAATAGGACATGCTGTAGTGATTGATCCATAACCCAGAAGCTCCCTCCACTCTTGAGTAAACTCCCGGTACAGGTTAGTCAGAGAGTCCCTCATTGACTCTCCTCAAGAGGAATCTTGATGAGTGAATGCGAGATGGTAGGTTTACCCTGGGTATCACTGTTATGTCACGGGTAGACAGAGGCACAGTATACTAACCTTGAAATATGTCATGGCAAACTCCAGTTACAATCTGTGTTGAAGGACAAACACACTCTCTGACTAGCATTAGAAATGGCCTAGGGCACATAGCTAGTGTTTGTCAATGTCCACCCAAGTTGCGGAATACACTACCAATGTTGGACAAGCCTGGCTTAAGTAGTCCATATCTGAACAAAATGTAACATGGTCATATTTGCACAGCTGGCCCTTAACCAGTCTGGTGTGCTCACTATGAATATTTAAAGCAGTGATAGGACTGAAACCCAGGATACTGTCCACCACAGTGAAAGTACTGAACCAGTACACTATACGATATTACAGTGTTTGGTCAGTATGAAAGGATATTGACAACTGTATGCAAACTATCCCATGGAAACCCTGCAGGCACAGTATAATCCCTGTTGGGTTCAAACACAAAGTAGTTGGGCAGTAGGTACACAACATGACTTCCAACACACAACTATAAATATGAAATATTGTTGATGTTCACACACAACCAGAATTGTGGTGGACCTCAGATTTCAACATATGGAAAGCTCACACTGGGCATGCTCGCACACTTTGATAAATGAGACATATGTCAGGCAACAAGCCATGGAAAGCCTGAACTGGGCATGCTCACACACTTAGGCCATGTCTCAGTTTAGCAGTTGGCCACACATATCTGGCATTTGTATGTGTTAAGCCAGGAACCTCCCACAATACAGCAATCTGCCCAGTTCACACAGTTAAATGACAACAGAGACATAAGTAAAATAGTGGATCCCTCTCATATTCAAACATCTTCCACAGATACACAAGTTGTTCATAGAAACAGGGAAAGCTATGGCAATAAAGACCTGCAAACAGTTTATCAGCAACAAATATTGTGCATCTGAAAATTAAACATATGGGTGTAGAGGTCAATACTAGGCTGTTTGCCCTAGGGAATACATAAGCTTAGCCAGAGTGTGTTTGGCGTCTGCCTCCCCAGTACAGTAGGCTACTGTGCCTCTGTAAAGTAGGTCACAGAAGGCACCGTTTAAGGCTAGTGTGCTGTGCCTCCATCAAGCAGGGACACAGTGGAGATCCCAGGGGTTGAATTTGCAATGTCACATCCATGTGGCTGGTGTTTGCTGGAAGAGGGTTGGTGAGGACTTATAACAGTAATTGGGCGTCAATTACAGACTGAGGGGAGCCTTATCTGCAGTGTCTGGACAATTTCACTGTCAACACTTTGAAGTGATGATTTTGAGGGATTGAAGTGTCTTGCCAATACTGTTCAGAGACGTCCTCCCTCTGTGGGATATTGCTCTGTAATGTATTAACTCCCTCCTTCTGTTGTACAGCTTATATATGGCTGGTGTACACCAGACAGGTCTCTTGTTGTGGAGGAGTCTTGGGTTTATTTGGGATAGCATGATCAATGCAAACCTTCCGGATGCTCATAGAATGCAATTGTCAAGGATTATGCAGAGTGTCCTGTATAATCCCCCAGCATGGGTCCTTTGAAGTCTTCCACCCCAGTCTTCACAAGTGCAAAGTCTGCTTTTGATAAATACTTTGTTTTCAGTGTCTTCCTTGCCTGGGGGTGGGGATGGGATATGGATGTCCAGGGAAAGTTGGTTATGGTCGGATATTAACAATGGTGTGGAACATAGAGTCCCCATGTTGCAGATGGTCAGGTCCAATACGTATTCCCCCTTGTGGCTGTGGTGACTGGTCCTGCCATAACACATGGATTCACAAATTGTAGTGGCTGTAGGGTGATGTTGTTGAGGCCTGAGTAGTTCCCCCACTCAATAAACCTGTACCTGAAGTTAGCCACTGTAATGGTGTATGTGAACACCTTCATATCCTACACTGTTCCCAGGGAAGCAAAGTGTGGTTCCTGGATATGGGAGGGGTGGTCTGAACTGGTTCTGTTGTGTGTTACAGGTCCTGTGGTCACGAAGCATGGTATAAAACATAACCTGGCAGTGCTGATGTGCATATGTGACCCTGAAGTAGGAGTCTATTAATGCATATATATGCTATCCCCCTTACTGACAGATAGTAATAGATGTACATACCTCTTTATAAATAATGATGTCAGCACCCTATAAATACTGCAGGTGAAGAAAAGATACCCTAGGGGTTTGAATCCTGCAAATGGTGTGTGTGTGTGTGTGTGTGTGTGTGTGTGTGTGTGTGTGTGTGTGTGTGTGTGTGTGTGTGTGTGTGTGTAAAAAACACTGATGATGTCAGCACCCTATAAGTATAGCAGGAGAAGGGAAACCTCCCAGTAATGCGAACAGCACACTCTGCTAATGCGTCTCTCTCAAATGTCATAACATAGTTAGGTAGGGGTTTGAATCCTAGTGTGTGTGCAATTCTGTGTGAAAGAAATGTCCCTTTTGGCAACTAGAAGAACACACTACATGATGTACATTCCTCTTTTTAAACACTGATGATGTCAGCACCCTATACGTATAGCAGGAGAAGGGAAACCTCCCAGTAATGCGAATAGCACACTCTGCTAATGCGTCTTTCTCAAGTGTCATAACATAGTTAGGTAGGGGTTTGAATCCTGCAAATGCTCAGTGGGTGTGCAATTCTGTTTGAAAAAATGTCCCTTTTGGCAACTAGAAGAACACACTATATGATGTACATTCCTCTTTTTAAACACTGATGATGTCAGCACCCTATAAGTATAGCAGGAGAAGGAAAACCTCCCAGTAATGTAAATAGTGCACTCCGCTAATGCGTCTCTCTCAAGTGTCATAACATAGTTAAGTAGGGCTTTGAATCCTAGTGTGTGTGAAAGAAATGTCCCTTTTGGCAACTAGAAGAACACACTAGATGATGTACCTTCCTCTTTCTAAACACTGATGATGTCAGCACCCTATACGTATAGCAGGAGAAGGAAAACCTCCCAGTAATGCGAATAGCACGCTCTACTAATGCCTCTCTCTCAAGTGTCATAACATAGTTAGGTAGGGGTTTGAATTCTGCAAATGCTCAGTGTGTGTGTTCAGGGGGGTACATTCCTCTTTCTAAACACTGATGATGTCAGCACCCTATAAGTATAGCAGGAGAAGGAAAACCTCCCAGTAATGTGAATAGCACACTCCGCTAATGCGTCTCTCTCTCAAGTGTTGTACCATAGTTAGGTAGGGGTTTGAATCCTAGTGTGTGTGCAATTCTGTGTAAAAGAAATGTCCCTTTTGGCAACTAGTAGAACACACTACATGATGTACATTCCTCTTTTTAAACACTGATGATGTCAGCACCCTATAAGTATAGCAGGAGAAGGTAAACCTCCCAGTATTGCAAATAGCATGCTCCGCTAATGCGACTTTCTCAAGTGTCATAACATAGTTAGGTAGGGGTTTGAATCTGCAAATGCTCAGTGTGTGTGCAATTCTGTTTGAAAAAAATGTCCCTTTTGGCAACTAGAAGAACACACTACATGATGTACATTCCTCTTTCTAAACACTGATGATGTCAGCACCCTATAAGTATAGCAGGAGAAGGAAAACCTCCCAGTAATGCGAATAGCGCTCTCTGCTAATGCGTCTGTCTCAAGTATCATAACATAGTTACTTAGGGATTTGAATCCTAGTGTGTGTGCAATTCTGTGTGAAAGAAATGTCCCTTTTGGCAACTAGAAGAACACACACTACATGATGTACATTCCTCTTTCTAAACACTGATGATGTCAGCACCCTATACGTATAGCAGGAGAAGAGAAACCTCCCAGTAATGTGAATAGCGCGCTCTGCTAATGCCTCTCTCTCTCTCTCTCAAGTGTCATAACATAGTTAGATAAGGGTTTGAATCCTGCAAATGCTCTGTGTGTGTGTGTGTGTGTGTGTGTGTGTGTGTGTGTGTGTGGGGTACATTCCTCTTTCTAAACACTGATGATGTCAGCACCCTATAAGTATAGCAGGAGAAGGAAAACTTCCCAGTAATGCGAATAGCGCACTCTACTAATGCATCCCTCTCAAGTGTCATAACATAGTTAAGTAAGGGTTTGAATCCTAGTGTGTGTGCAATTCTGTGTGAAAGAAATGTCCCTTTTGGCAACTAGAAGAATACACTACATGATATACATTCCTCTTTCTAAACACTGATGATGTCAGCACCCTATAGGTATAGCAGGAGAAGGGAAACCAAGGAAAACTTCCCAGTAATGCGAATAGCGCACTCTACTAATGCATCCCTCTCAAGTGTCATAACATAGTTAAGTAGGGGTTTGAATCCTAGTGTGTGTGCAATTCTGTGTGACAGAAATGTCCCTTTTGGCAACTAGAAGAATACACTACATGATATACATTCCTCTTTCTAAACACTGATGATGTCAGCACCCTATAGGTATAGCAGGAGAAGGGAAACCTCGCAGTAATGCGAATAGCACGCTCTGCTAATTCCTGTTTCTCAAGTGTCATAGCATAGTTAGGTAGGGGTTTGCATCCTAGTATGTGTGAAAAAAATGTCCCTTTTGGCAACTAGAAGAACACACTACATGATGTACATTCCTCTTTCTAAACACTGATGATGTCAGCACCCTATACGTACAGCAGGAGAAGGGAAACCTCCCCGTAATGCAAATAGCGCACTCTGCTAATGCATCTCTCTCAAGTGTTATAACATAGTTAGATAGGGGTTTGAATCCTGCAAATGCCATGTGTGTTTTTGTCACACAGTTTGTCCATGTGTATTGGGTGTTGCCCTTAATATTGTATGACATATATTATATCAGTAATGTCAATGCACACATGAGGTATGTGTGTGCCACATAGACATATGTACCTGTGACCTTAAATAGTTCCCATGTGTGAGGCCTGCCTCATGTGAATACATGGAACTTGCATTACACAACTTTTTGACTGTGGTTTTCTGTGCAGGGGCTGCGGTTGGTATGTGAATATACAGTGAGAGTAGTCTATGGTGTCATCTTACCAGTGAGGGATACACTTCTGGTCTGGAGCATAGAGTCCCCATGTTGGTGATGATCAGGTCCAGTATGTTTTCCCCTCTTGTGGGAGTGGTAACAAGTTGTTCCATAGCATTTGAGTTTATAAATGCTAGGAACCTTTGAGCTAGGGTGTTAGAGCTAGAGTAATGCTCCCAGTCTATGTTTGGGTAGTTGAAGTCCACCAATATAATGGTGTTTGGAGAGACCTTCATATTTTCCAGTGTTCTCAGGAAGGCCAAATAAGGTTCCTGGGTTTGGGAAGGTGGTCTGTAGCAGGCTATAAACTGGAAGGCAGTTTTACTCACTGTTAGTTGCACACGGATAGTCTCTGATGCTTCGTGCTGTGCCACCAACCTGGAGGTGTGTGTATCTTTGCCGAATATTGATACTCCCCCTCCTGTTCTCGTTCGGTGCAAGTTTTGGGGCCGACAAGCATGGTATGAGGTATAACCTGGCAGTGCTGGGGTGCTCTCAGGAGCCTTGAACCAGGATTCTGTTACTGCACAGATATTGATGTTCTCCATGCTAAGGACAGTTTCCAGTGCATGCATCTTGAGGTTTACACTGCTGGCATTGTGTAGCATTACTATTAGTTTCTTATCCCATGTGATACCTATGGAGGTGGGTTTGTCTTTTGAGCCTTGCCTAAAAAAGGCACTATGGGGGTAGCAAGAGCCTTTGCCAATATCCGAAAGCCCAGGGGTGACAGGTGCAAGCCGTCCCTAGCAAAGCATCGTGGCTTGTCGAGCATGTCATCCCAGGCTGACAGACATTGGATCCCCTTTGAATGACACCGATACTTAAGCCAATTGTTGAAATTGATCATCTTGTCTTCATATTGTGGCATCATTTTTGGTGAGGGTAAGATGCTACTCAAGGTCAGGGTCATACCGGCCTGGGCCACATGCTCAGAGAGCTCCTCTATGTCTCTTTTCATGTAGTCCAGGGAGGTACGTCTCAGGTCATTCACACCAGCATGGACAATGACTGAATCATATTTGTACTTGCCTTGGAGTGACCTGAGTGCTTGTGTTATGTGGCGGATCCTAGTGCCCGACAGGCAGTTCACCGTGACCTTCTCCTTGTTCAGCCTGGTGAGCGGGACGTCAGTGTGCCTGACGATAGAGTCACCTATTACAAGTGTATCAGGTGTGTTGTTTAGCCTTAAGGGCTGTGACTGTTCGGCACACTGGCTTTGTGAGCTATGTGTTGCATGTGTTTTGTTTTGGGGTAGTGGTTGCTTGGGTGTCTGTTTTGGTGGTCTCTGCTGCTTAGGCAGATTTTTATTTAGCGCCTCTGAGTATGTTTTTGTGTGTTTATGCGTTTGGTTTGCTGTCGTGGTAGGTCTATGTGAGACTGGAATTGTAGTGAGTGTGGTTTCCTTCTCCTCCTGACAGGTTTCACCAGTACTGAGTTGAGAGAGCTTAGCCTCCAGTTTGGCTATATGGTTGCATCTCTCACGTGTTGGAATTTGTTGGGAGGAGGAGAGGGTTGTCTGTGTACATGAGGCAGTTGTAACATTGCCTTAAGATTCCCAGATTCACCAGCTGGACCGAAGAGGAGATTGACAACTGACCTTTGGACATGCTAGAATAGTATTGGGAATTCCTTTATAATTGACAAAAAAAGGGCCAATGGGGAACAAGGTACTGAAGGGGAGTTTGTGGGGGTGTAGTTCTTTTAATTTGTTAGTGCTGACATATATAATTGCTTTAGTGAGCAAGTGCCGGTAACTTAAATGCAATGTGTTACAGGTAACTTAAATGCAAAAATGGCAAACAGTAACTTTCTTTCAAGTGAAACAAGGAAATAAGTACAGTAAGCAATGCAGATGTCACTAGGGATCCACAGAAGTGCTGAAAAGCTGCGTTTTAGGTGGAATTAAGTGTTTCAGGGAAATAACAAGCAAACAAGCATACAAACAAAGCTACATTCAGCAGGTCTGGATCTAATCTATGCTACAGCAAACAAGGTGTACCAATTTCAGTAAGAAACAGTTCAAATATGCAGGCACTATAAGCTTTTAGCCAGAAATTCCCAGCTCAGACGGGCAGAGTCCAGCCTCTCCTCCCACAAGAGTGCAGACCATGAACCTTCTTAATGTAAAATAACTGGCCTGAAGCCCAAGTGCTTAAACCAGAACTAATACACTTTTAGAATAACAGACACTGAGCCCTCAATCAGCAGTTCCCAACTTAGAAGGATGTAAGCTACCTGTCCTGCCACCACAATATCCTTGACATTTAATGAGACTCACCCTCCTGTCATAGTTAGTTCCGTGTTTTGGGGCTGTCAAGCATGGTATGAGGTGTAACCTGGTAGTGCTAGGGTGCTCTTGGGAGTCTTGAACCTGTTGTCTATTACTGCACAGATATCAACATTTTCCATGCAGAGTAGAGTTTGGACTGCATGCATCTTGCGGTTTACATGTCCGTCATTGAGTATCATTACTTCCATTTTCTTATCCCCTGTGCTACCTATGTAGGTGGCCTTCTGTTTTCAGCCTTACCACCAGAATGCAAAGATGTGCAGACATTACACTATGGTAATTAATAGTGGTGTACAAAACAATACAATGACAATCATACTGTTAATGCATCAGGCATGCTGGGATATACCCACAATAATATCATTACATTGTACTGTTGACAACATGATAATATTACTACACTTCTATGTAGTCACCCTGTGCATCAGCACCATGTTAACCTGTTCCTGCATCAATGTTACAGATTGCAGGAGGTGGCACAGTTTCATCATATGCACAGGGTGTGTACTTGGTATGCCTGAGTCTGCCACTGATACAACCAATCGACATGTATGTGTGTGTGTGTTAGTGAGGGACAACAGTACAAGATGGGGCAATGTTGATGTGGTGTGTGCGTGTATGTGTTAGCCCTAGGTGTTAGCATTATTCATGTGTGTATGCATGCACACAGTTCCACCTCGTGGCTACCATATATGGGTGTTTGTGGACAGCCACAGACTGTACCTGCCAGGTCATACAGATCACTGTCTCTGGCCATGGACACGGTACCTGTGCCTGGCAGGGGTGCTACGGACAGTATCAGGTACTAAGCCAGACTGGGTACTGTCATCAGAAGCAGTTGGTTTATGACTGGACACATGTCCCTGCTGGGACTGTCCAGAGCCACATGCATGTGGTCTCCTAGGGTGGTCTGATGACAGCACAGACCCAGCATTGCTGGGGCTGGTACTGGCACTATGGGAGCGGCTGCGGGTTTGTTGTCATCCGCGACGACTGCCAGCTGCTGATGTTGCTGGCATACGTCCATGTTGACGCCTCAACCATCCTGCATTGCCCTGGCTCATGGACATGTAGTTGTGGAACAGATCTAATGTGTCCCCCCAACGTCTGTCATTGACCTCTGTGAAATTACGGATGGCAGCCGCAACATCACGCATAGTGTCATTCATAGCAGTGCGATGTGCTCTAAGCTCCCTCAGACCCTGTCTGGTGTACCGTTCCATGTGTGCCTGTGCCTGCATTACAGACCGGAACATAGCTGAGGTTGAAAGACCTCTGTGGGCACGTCTGACAGGGGCAGTACGACCACGGATGCTCCCACGAGAACCCCTGGACATCTGCCTGTGTGGTACCATGTCAGGACTCTGGCCATGGCTGCTGTGAGGGGATGCATGTGCCACTGATACCACATTACCCTAGTCAATGCCCACTGTATGCTGTCCCTCACCTAAGGACATTGGTGACAATGGATGTATTGGCAGGATGACTGTGCGCATTGATGGGGTTGACTGCTGTGTACTGTCGATTGGCTGACCAACAACAGACCCTGTCACACCTCCCTTTGCCATTACACATGTATCATCATTATCACTATCCCCAGCAGTGGATTCAGGTTCCCTGCTGCACACCACCAGAGCAACACCAGAACCTGTGAGAGGAAGACAGGAAACACAGTTTACAATGTGTACACAATGTTACCAAAGATGCACATGGGCACATGCACACATGCGCACCTGGGCACATGCACACATGGGCACATTAGCACATGGGCTCATGCACACATGCACACATGCACATGCACACATGGGCACATGCACACATGCACACATGGGCACATGTGCACATGGGACATGGGCACATGCACACATGGGCACATGCACACTCCTCAGTACATGAGATACAAACACACAGACACAAACACACCTGCAATCCAACACATAGCAATACTGTTTGAGGGTATTCCTATTATTATCATTAGTATTAAAAGTATTGTTATTACACACTCCAGCATGGATTGGCTGCCTTGCTGTTACACCAGAGGGACCTGCACAAATAAGACATTTATTGTCAGTGGGCACAACTGTGCCATTGATACTGTGAGTATGATACAGTACAGTAGTACAACAGTTGGCTTTCACAGGTCTACTGCTGATATTGAGAATATCAATCTTGCACAATAATTTCCAGGATAACAGCTACAAACACAGTACACATCTCACATGCATAAACTACCAGTGTAGAAAACAGTCAACTATAGATATGGCGTGTTACCTGCACGCTCCATGTCCACATGCTGGGTGGCTCCAACCTCCATCATTACACATGTCTGCGGATGTTGTTGTTGTTTGGCTGGAGACACAACACTTAGGAGGAGCTCCTCCAGTCTGGTAAAGGGGGGGGGTGTATAGCTGCCCCACCACCTGTGGCAAGCTGTTGCCTGTGGATATCAGACGCACGCTGACGGACATTTCTAATTAAATCACTGCAGTGATGGCGTACCTGCTCATATGTCCGGTTATGCATGCCTATGTCATTTACCTGACAGACAAGGTCTTGCCACAGTGTAGCCCTCTCCTGCTGGTTCTGGCTGGTGCAGGAAAAGAGTGTGGCAAAATCCCGCACCAGGCTCTGGTGTATCTCCTCTTCCTCTGCAGCCGAGTACGAGGGGTTGCGCTGGTGCACCATCACCCTGGAAGGAAAAGAAAAATATGTGAGTAAGTAATATGGCACACATAATGCTGTGCTGTAGTGATATCACTGAAATGCCATATATAGCATCTGTCTGTCTATTGGAGGATACACATGTAAATGACCACATATCAGTGCTCGGCCAACAACTGTGTGACAGTGCCTGGCACACTCCATACAACAAACTAGTATACACCAGCAGTCGGCACACTGAGGTCCAATGCACAACCTCACACTGGGGGTTTGTATCAAGGTAATGGATGGAGAACATTGTCAACCTATGCAATGCATGCAATGCACAGTTAAAATTTCAATGGTAATGCACCCTAGTCTTTGTGGCCATATCCCTACCTACACTGCAGTCACATACAGGGAACCACAGCACAACATATGGCAATGTAGTATGTTTGTATCCCAATACCTGACACATCTTTCTCTGGCCTCACACCAAGGACACACACTACCATGACAGACACAAAGTCATGCTGAGCAATCACACCATTACAGACCTTGCACACAGTCAGTGGCACACTCATTCCACCTCATATAGTTGGTATTACAATGAGTACATGTGTGTGTGCATTGTGTCATAGGTAGGTAGTATGCTATTGGCCCTGGGCCTACAGCAGCATACTGTTATGCTACCCTGCCCCTTGGGACACATGTTATGTGATTGTACTTGCTCCTATCAAACAGTTACACAGGGTGACTCATATGGCATATTACCCATCTACATAACATTCAACAGGGGTATGTCTGACATCTGCTAATGAGGAGCCTTGCTTCTTAATGCTGGGTGGTTTACTCCAGGGTATGGCTTATTTGTGGGTAGGAACCTGTACCTCCACCATGTGCTCTTTACTGCGATGCCAAGGATGACAGACATAGGTCATTTAGGCTGGGGATATTGTGAGGTGTTACCATGGTTGTTGGACAACTGTTATGGGTGTGACTTAACTATGTATATCCAGCAGTGGTAACCTCTGTGTAGGTAGTATGAGAGGCACTCTATCTGTGGTTTTGTCAGTCACTCTGCATAGGTAATGTGTTTGAGGGCATTATCACTGTTTGTTAGGTATGACTGTGTCCTTCTCCCTTTCTGTAGTTGTCATGGGAGGTACATACCATGTAGGACATTGTGAGGTGTAGAGGGGTACAGTGACCTACATTTCCCTAGCTGACACACCATTTGTGCTGACACGTACCATGTACAGGGATTATAAGACTAGTGTGCCACTGTGAATATCAAAGGGGAGGCTATTGTACACCTGTTTCCCATGTTCCCTTCTGACACATCCAGTAGTAGGCAGGCAACCACCTATGCGGTGGTTAGTGGTGAAAGTGTTTTGGAATGGGGTATGGTACTCCAGTATCCACACTCGTGTTCAGTCCATGCCTTTGTCACCAGGCACCTGTTGCAATGCATCTGTACACAAGTGCCTCTCTCAGTATATATTATATGTATATATATATATATATATATATATATATATATATATATAGAGAGAGAGAGAGAGAGATACATACATATCTCTAGACATTCATATCTGTCTGTATATGTGTATGTATCTATATATATCTATATATGTATGTGTCTATTACATATATATGTATATACATATTCTATCTATCTATATATGTCTATCTATTTATACATCCCTCTCTATCTATGTACACATATATGCATATTATATATATATATATATATATATATATATTTTTTTTTTTTTTTTTTTTTTTATTTACACATACGAATACACACACTAACATACTGCTAAACATGCATTACTGTACAACCTACATTGTACGTTGCACTACAACCTAAATTGATATGTGCACATAGCAACCTTCAAATACATATGTATGTCCAGCCTTCACTAACAGTTGCAGTATGTCCCCTGCCCTATGCACATCTTCATATATATATAAATACAGACTGCTAACACATATGGAGGGTTTACAGTATGTAGATTATTAGATTATGTAGTTTACATTACCTTTGTTTCTCACTGCTGTTTGTGATGGCTTGCTGCTTGGCGGCCTGCTGATGGTTAGCTTGATGGTTTTTATTTTTTTATTTTTTGGTGTGTTTTTCTCTCTCTCTCTCTCTCTTTCTTTCTCTCTCTCTGTGTTTCTCTCTCTCTGTCTCTCTCTCTCTCTCTCTCTCTCTCTCTCTCTCATTGTTGCAATGAAACTATTGCATGTGTGGACTGGGAGTACAGGCTGCTTTTGTAGGTATCTGCACATGTGCACGTGATGGCCTCTGCACCAATTGTTAGCCAGCATTTACTAATTGCATGCAGCCTGCTGTGTGGTAATTGCAATTCTCACTGTGATTTCAGGACAGTGCTATAAAATGTTAGGTTAGGTAGGTGTAGCCCTTTCAGATTTTCAAGGTGGGGACCATGCTGGTATGCTGTGGACACTGTTCTGTGAGTGTAAAGGTTGGTATGTCTCTCATATTTAAGGCTGTGTTGTAGGCACTGAAATGCATGTTGTACTGAAACCTGACTATTGCTTCCTCCAGTTCATTCTTCTCAGTGTGTATGTTAACTGACACCTAATAATACTAATACTGTTTAAATGGGAGTATGTGCTTTCCTGTGAGACTTGTGGATTAACTGGTATACAGCAGTGGCACTTGCAATTTGTTGCTATGGCTTCACTATTTAACCTTTACATTCACTCCTTGAAGGACTGCTAGGTGTCTTTACTGGAATGTGTTGCTATGGCTTTCCTATTTTCCATTTACATTCACTCCTTGTAATGCTTTCTATATTTCTTTCAGCAGCAATTCCTTATATGTTTTGTGTGGTTTGGTGGTACTGCATGCAGTCTGGTCTGGCCAAGGTGTGGAGCTTGATACCTACAGGGGTATTTTATTTTGCTGCTGAGCAGTAGTGGGGCCTTGCACTTTGTACTAACAGTTATGGATAGCAAGCACATGCAGCACTTGTAAACTGCTATACTGTCCTTATTTTATTAGTTGGCTACATCCTTTGATATTTCTGGGTTGTACTCCTACATGAGGGTGTGCTTGTGGAAGCAATTCTACAGCTATTCACATAGTGTGTGACAGCAGACAGAATGATATGCCTGTGAGTTTGTGACACTTGCAGGCCTCAGATACTCTCAGGTGTATCTTTTATCAGCCTCAGGGAATGGTACATATCAGTGGGATACACCCGTGATATATTTCAGATATTCTGCAGTTGTGACTGTGGGGTATTTTGAGCATATGTATTACTACACCATTTCTGACATGCAAGTAGTGCATACTTTAAGTAATTGACAGTTACCATTACGTGGGATAAAACACCTTTCTGCCTACTGTTAGTACATTTCACAGGGAGTCAGTGGGGCACAGTTAAAATTTTTTTCAAATCAGGAACATCGCTGTAAATCAGCCACAGTTGCCTGGTCTGGCCTATTACCTATTCAAATATGGCAGTGTTTATCCTGCTCTGATAGTGTGTGTGTGGTTTGCAAGGTGCTACTGTCACATTATTACCTACTAGCTACCTACTAGTATGGCTGATTCTCTTCTCACACTAATGTTATGCAAATCCACAAGAATTGCCAGTAAAGATACAAGAAAAGCTTTGTGTAATAGCCTTCCTATATTCCCTTTACATTCAGTCGTACTGTTTCATGATATATTGCTTTCAGCACAAAGTTCTTGTATATCAGTCATGGCTTAGTGGTAAGTCATGCAGACTAGTGTTTCCAAGGTCTTGGGTTCTAGACTGACAGAGGAATTTTATTTTGCTGCTGAGCAGACTACAGGCCTTGTCATTCAGAGTGACTAAGGCACTTTTAAGCAGTTGTAAGTGGGTTAGCGCTGCTTTGCGTGGAGCTCACGCATGCGCACTGTTGCTTAGCTTTGCACACACACGCTTAGCTAAGCACACACAAGTGCACACCTACTTACTTCTGCTTAAAAGTGCTTACTCTCGCGCACACCTGCGCTAATTTCTTTGAAAGAAAAGAAAATGGGGAGATAGGAAAGTGGTGAAAAAGGGGGCACAAAGAAGGTAGGACAGTAGGAAAACAAGCTCGGGATTTGCAGGAAGGATGTAGGAAAGGCCCATAGCTGCCCATTTCTTTATCAGCAACAGCTGTGCATATGTGTGTAATTTGGTGTGAAATTTGAAACCTTCCACCCCTGAGAGAGGGGTGAGGACAACAAAATATGTTGTACAGCCAATTGTAATTACCAGTTCACATGTCCAGCAGACATGTCTGCAAAATGGGCAGCTATGTATGGGGTGTAATTTTTTTGCGGGAACAGAGTGCCCTTTTTTAATTTTTTTTTTCAGATGAGAGTGGAATGTGAGGTACAGGAAGTAGGTATATTTGGGGAGGTAGGTAGGGGAGGTTAACAGACAAGACAAACAAGACGCATACAGGGGCAGAGTATGACATGTGGGGGGGAAACAATTGACGGGGACGGATGTTTAGATATCGCGAGCCCATGAGCCCACAGATGGCAACAGTGGAACTGAGATCCCCACCCATGGGCAGTTGCCACTGCGCCTTCACTGCCCAGGACAGGGCTGTGCTGGGGGCTGTGTAGGATGGGCAGCAGGCACACCCGTGAGTTGCGCCACCTGTGCCTCAAGCTGGCGTAGAGGTTCAATCACAGAATGCCTGATCTCACTACGCACCACAGACCGGACACATTGGAGGGTGAGTGGACGTTCTCCTCTGGCCACGCTTGCAGAGAGGGGACGAGCCCCATCCCCTGCAGCACTTCCACCCGAAGGTGGCACAGGGCTACCGGAGGAGGTTCCGGCCTGGGCACTAGTGCCAGGTGCACTCGCCAGCTGAGGTGGGTCCGCTGGAACCCGCCTTCCCTGTTGTCCTATGTTTAGCAATATGTTATGACATTTTGGGTTAGTAACAAACAATACCATTCAAAATTTGTTGTAACAGCATGCATCAGTATTCCCATTAACCAAACACCCATGAATTCCAAACATTGAACAGTAAGCATAACACATGCATATTTTGAACAACAGTACACAATCCAACAGCATGCAGGGTTGGTTGATGGCAACAGGCCATCAGGTTTGGATGTGTGAACAGGGCACATGCATCAACGTACGTGTTAATATGTTTGAACCAACAGGATAAATGTCCATAGGAATTAATTGTGAATACACATACCCAGTTTGTTGTGGAATAGCATTATTTGTGAATATAGGGTAGGGTGAAGAAATATTTCCTTAATAACTTCAACTACCTATACATATGCTGTACATTTCTAGTAGCTGCAGATATATATATACCCTACAGGTCTTAGTACAGTTTCCTATATGTAACCTTAGGAATGTTGGTGATGGGACTGTTACTGCTACATTAATATACATTACATTTTTATTCATACACGTTCATATCTGGCTGTGTTCAGGTACAGCATCCTGCTACATTTGATTTATTTGGCTGTAGACAACTGTGGATGTTCATTATTTCATACAACCATACTATCTCCATATTGCAAGGGTACAGCAACATATCTAAATTGTGGGACAGTCACATTCCAGCTTCAGTACTTTATTACAAACATTTCACTGTTTGCTTGTGGCTGTCTCATTCATTTCATTATGTACTGACTGCAGTATACTTTATTCAAGAGTTATAACAGCTTTCTTGGTGGATTCATACCTCTTTCTCACACTCTCACTTGTTTTATTTTTACAATTCAAGATGGTACTTAATTCTAGGTGTTATTAACATGTCTTACTTGGTTACAACAATCTTTTCCAACAGACACTCACTTGTTTCATATGTCAGATTTTAAATGGGGATGTATTTGACACATGTCTATTGTCTTTAGCTTGTTCACCACTAATTTTCAGGCTGCAGCAGGTTATCTGATATTACAATACAGGTGGAAAATCTCTATTTCCGACTTGTTTAATTTTTATTTCTGGATTACAGGCTGCATCACTTATCTAATCATACAGTACTAGCAGAATCTTTCTTCTAGTGTTATTTGAACTTTATTAATATGTAACTACACTGAACTCTTTTACAAGCTGTCTCACTTATATTGTATAACAATTATAGAAAAATAATTACTAACCTGCCTGGTGGCGCAACCGCTCCAGCCTATCACCATAGGCTTGCCGATTCGCGGAACGCACACCTGCAGCTGTAATATAAATGAAGTAATATTGGAACTGTGGAAAAATACTGAAGTTCAACATATTTTGTATTCTGTATATAAAGGGTTAAGCAGAAAAATGTTCACTGCGTGCAAACTGAAATGTTCTGGAAAATGTTGATCACTGAGGAATGCAGAAGTTAATCTTAAACTGCTGATAAGAAAGTTAATGTTGCAAGAATAACTGTGGTACTAGCTGGTAAAAACAAGTAATCAAACTATCACTTTCTGATGAATGTTCTGTGTGCTATGTGTGTGTATGTGCAGAAGGGTCTATAAAAGCAGAACTCAAAGTACAAGTAGCCAGACTGCTGGCATACTACTATCATGTAGCAGGTCTCCATGCATGTAAAATAAAGCTGTTTTACTTGCTTACAAGAACTTGGTGTGATTCTTCCAGAATATGTTAGAAGAGTAAAATCTTCGACATAACTGGCCCAATGTTGGGCCCCTACAGCGAATCGAACAAAGAGAGGCTGAAAACCTGCGCAGGTGGAGAGAGATCAGGCTCTCCTCGAACGAAAGACCTCCAACTGAAACAGGTCGAAATTAGAGGCCAGTCACTCTTTCCAGATTCAATCCGTGAGATGGCAGCGAAACAGGGCGGAGGAATCACAAAGGTAAGCAAAACGTTATTTTTTGTTTCTGATTGGAATTTTTGTCTAAATTTTAAGGGACTAGTCAAGGGAGAAATTTAATTTTCTCAAGTATAAGGAGTATATGTGAATAGATTCCATATACAAGAGATCTCAGGAACAGGAATAGTTTCTCGTAAGAGAAATGGGAACAGGAACCAGTTAAGCCAAAGGCGACAAAACTGAAGATGAAAAATTTATGTTTGATTTACACCCAAAGAACGTAAAATATTTAGATAAATGGAAAAAAGATCATGAGTTTAGTGGATGTTTAAATAAGTCAGAATGTCAAAATCTAGTAAGAGTACTGTGCAAACAGGCAGGAAATAAGACAAGGAATCAAAAGAAGGTGGGGTTTCCCCAGGCACAGAAATGGCTGGAGGAAGCAAATAAGAGACATAGGGAACAAAATTTGAAAAAAGGGTGTGGTAATTCAAGTGAAAGGGATGTGTACTTTGTTCAAAAGGAAGATAATGAAACTTCCACAGTCAGTCGTAGTTACTAGAATCCCTCGGCCCCTCCCATCCAGTATCCAGACCCTGCACAGGTTATCAAGGTGCCCCCCGACCAGGACCCACCACAATACCAGGCTTCGGTGGGTGGCCCCCCCACGCCAAGTATTATATTACAGAGAGAGCCCGACAACACTCTTGACTTACACAGCGGAAGTATTAGGAGGGAAGGGCACTGGAAAATTAAGGAAAAGGTAGATCAGGAAGGAGAGGAATACCCGCTGATAGAAGTGGCAAATCCTCAAGCAGGCGCAGAAGGCGAGGGTCCTACAAAATTGGTCTACCGACCGTGGACCCATGATGACATCCAAAAAGCGGTAGAGGGGATTCCCCATCCGAAAGTAGATATACGTAAATTCCATTACAGGCGAGGGGCATGAGAATGAGTTATAGATTAAACGCTGTAGAATTTGAACAAGTAATAAGGCAAATCCTAGGACCAGAGTGGCACCTTATTTGCGGAAATTGGGACCCCCTGCTACCAGGGGAAGGAGGAGCCTTGCCGTTTAACTCCGAAGTGTGTAGAACCAGAATAAAGACTCTCTTAGATAAAATAGAAGAACATTGGAAGCCCAAGGCAGATTGGACTTGCATTAATCAATGCGTTCAATCAGATGACGAAACCGTAGACAATTATCTACATCGTCTCACACAATGTTTTGATGCTCATAGTGGGTTGATTAAGGTAGAAAATCAGGAAAATGACTCGCCCTATGAACAGCAATTAAAAAATGCATTCCTAAAGGGCTGCAAGACAGCCATTGGTAACTTTATACAAAAGCATATGATCACACACAGGACAGCGTGTCTACAGCCCCTTATGGAGTATGCTAGACATGCTGAGAAATACCTGAAGGAAAAAAAAGATAAACAAGCCCAGACTTTTACAGTTAGTGAAGATGGAACTTTAATGTTAGTTCAAGGTTCCGAACATGAAGAGGGCGTGGCAGGGGAAAAGGACGAGGACGGGGAGGCGTAAGTCATTCCGAGGATTTCGAAGGTAGGCAAAAGAGGGGGGAATGTTTTAAGTGCGGTAAGAAGGGACATTTTGCCAGAGATTGTAGAGGACCGGAGAAACCGATGGCTGCTTCCGGTGGTACCGCATGACTATATGACGGTCAGAAAGACGTAGATGGAGGGTATGAGGAAGAAGAAGAAAGTGAGAATGGGGAAGTAGGTACAAGTGAAGACGATGGGTGGGGACAGGAAATGGCAGAAAATGAGGAATATCAAATGATAAATCTAACAGCACTAGCATCAACTATGCAATTGGAATCCCAACCAGTGATCACATTGCAAGTTGAGGGCCAAGACATAGAATTCCTTTGTGACTCAGGGGCTTCACGAACGTTAGTCAGAAGTACTGCCATATCATCCGATGTTACTTCGGATGAATATGTGCTTGTAAAAGCAGCAAATGGTCGTATTTACAAAGAGCCATTGTCCAAACCTCTGTGGTTTACCGACCCAGAGACGAACCAAACCATACGGTTCCGAGTAATAATTTCAAAAATCTGCCCAGTAAATTTACTAGGAAGAGATTTAATGCAAGTGTTCAGCATAGCAGCCGTCCCAACCTCCACTGGGATGGTGGCAAGGAGAATTGAACCAAATAGTGCAATGCTATTAGAGGGGCAGGGAGATCTACATTACTGGTATAGTAATGATTTGATAGAGACAGGCCCCCAGAGTGTAGTGACGGATCTTACAAATTTGGCATTAAGCAAGTACGGAATAAAAAATCCGAAGGTGTCAGATCCATTACATTGCACAATGTATTACAGAAGATGTGCCGGACCTGATTTAGAATACGAAAAGAAATTTCTTAGTTTTAAAGTCACCAAACTAGTATTGCATAGCCTTTTTTGGGACACACTAGGTAATTCTGCAGTCATATGTAGCCTTACAAGGGATATGCAGCTGCTGTATAAGAATGAGTTAACCACACATATTTCAGTCACGGAGGGTGAAGTAATGTCATGGTACCTCGTGGGTAAGAAAATAACTGAATGGGTAGGATGGACACCAGAACAGTTGGCAGGTAAAGGCGTTCAGGTTCAAAAACTTAACTGGGTTACACAAGCCAGACCGACCGTGCACCTCTGGGAAGATGAACCGATACAATCCCCTGGGACATTATGACTATGTCTCCTTACCCCCATGGAGGAATCTCAATTGCAGACGATTCCAAACTCATTATGGTCGCAGGGTCAGCACGATATCGGACTGATTAGAACGGCAGGACAGGTAAAGATTACACCCAAGTCAGAATTTAGACCTCATAAACGGCAGTATCCCTTGAGCAGAAAGGCAGAGGAGGGCATTTTACCAGTAATCACAGCACTTTTGAAAGCTGGAGTATTAATTCCGTGCACAGACTCACCGTGTAATACGCCCTTATTTCCAGTAAAAAAAACGGATGGGACATGGAGGATGGTACAAGACTTACAGGCAATAAATGCCGCGGTGGTACCTCGGGCCCCCATGGTCCCGGATCCGTCTATTCTGCTGAATGATATCCTTCCAACGGATAACTACTTTTCTGTAATTGATATTAGTAATGCCTTTTTCTCCATTCCCTTGCAGGAAGATAGTAGATTTTGGTTTGCATTTACATTTATGGGCAAGCTTTATACCTATACCAGGTTACCGCAGGGATACTGCGAAAGTCCGACCATCTTCTCACAAGAGATGTCCACCAATTTGGCTCAGTTCCAACCCGCCCAAGGGTGCCACCTACTGCTGTATGTGGATGATATCCTCCTGGCCGCGACTACGGAAGAACTCTGTAAGTCCGAGACTATTCGACTACTACACTTTCTGGCACACGAAGGACATAAGGTAAATAAGTCTAAGTTACAATTTTGTAAATTAGAAGTACGTTACCTGGGTTATACTATCTCTGGGAAGGGCAGGCGATTAGATGACAGTAGAAAGAATGCTATTTTACAAGCGCCCATGCCAACTACAAAAAAGGAAATGATGTCCTTTTTAGGCATTACGAACTTCTGTCGTAGTTGGATTCCTAACTATGCCGAAGAAGTGCACCCGCTATCAGACTTAATTTTTGCAATACCGATGGCGGCAAAATATTTGCTGCACTGGACAGACAAGGCAGTACAGGCATTCACTAGAATCAAGCAACTGATAGCTGGGTCAGCGACATTGGGGTTTCCAAATTACAGTAAGACCTTTATACAGATTGTAGATTGCAAGCAGGGATTTATGACATCTGTTTTAATGCAAATGTATGGAGATAAGTTAAGACCATTGGCATTTTACTCTAGCAAATTAGACTCAGTAGCACGAGCATTACCACACTGTGTGCAAGCAGTAATTGCAGCTGCCCTGGCGGTACAAGCGTCTGCCACGTTGGTATTGTTCCATGATCTTACGTTAAAAGTTCCGCACTCCATAGCAGTCATCCTTCTGCAGGACAAGTTAACATTTCTGTCACCTAGCAGACATTTATCTTGTATGACTACACTGTTATCACAGCCACACATGACAATTGAGAGATGCACTACCTTAAATCCAGCGACATTGCTATCCATTGCTGAAGACGGTATCCCGCATGTATGCTTAGATCTCATACATTCTAAAGTTCTACCAATACCGGATCTTAAAGATCAACCCTTACTACATGCGGACTGGACACTGTTTGTAGATGGGTCGGCACGCAAAACAGAAACAGGCACCATGCAGGTAGGGTATGCAGTTACTACTGCAACTCAGATAATAGAGGCAAGACCACTCCCCGGGAACTTATCTGCTCAAGCAGCAGAACTGATTGCTGTAACACGGGCATGTCTCCTTTCGGAGGACAGGGATGTCACTATCTATACGGATAGTCAATATGCCTTCTCTACGGTACATGTGTTTGCTCAGCAATGGAAAAATAGGGGGATGGTTACAACCTCGGGAAAAGACATCATGCACAAAGAACTAATCCTTGAATTACTACAAGCCGTCCAACTGCCACGGGGTTTGGCCATCTGTAAATGCGCTGCTCATACCCATGCTAAGGACCCGGTATCACTTGGTAATGCCCTAGCAGACAAAGCAGCCAAAGAGGCAGCTATGTCCAGTACCTTTTCACTTGAAACCACATCTACAGAATTACAACCAACAGATAAGTTTGATTTACAAACCTTACAAGTCATGCAGGAACTTAGCACAGTACAGGAAAAACAACGCTGGACTAGGTATGGTGTTAGACAGAACAAAGGAATCTATGTGGGACCAGATAATAAATATGTTTTGCCTACTAATCTTTTTAGGTATGCAGCACTAGTCGTGCATGGCCCTTCCCATCTGGGCCCTGCAGCTATGGTTAGAATTATCCACCTTACCTTTTGGACCAAGGGTTTCATTGCATATGCAAAACGTTTTTGTCTATCCTGCATAGTATGTGCTAAATACCATGGGGGAGGGGTCAGAGTTGCCCCGGCATCATTTCCAACACCCCCCTATCCATTTCATACAATATGTATGGACTTCATCGAATTGACCCCGGCACAACTAAAGAAGTTTGTGTTAGTGATAGTAGATGCATTTACTAAGTGGGTTGAGGCTTTTCCGGTGACACATCTGGATGCTCAAACAGTGGCTAAAATTTTGGTCAATCACATTGTCCCGCACTTTGGACTTCCTACACGCATCTACTCTGACAACGGCACGCATTTTGTCAATCAAATCATTCAGAAACTGTCTACAGTTTTCCAAACTGAACTGAAACACCATTGTGCCTACCACCCACAGTCAGCAGGGTTGGTGGAACGCCACAACGGCATTCTAAAAGGCAAGTTGAGAAAACTCATGGCCGAGACACATCAGTCTTGGATTACCTGTCTACCTCTAGCCCTCCTTTCCATGCGGACAACTCCCACCTCAAAAGGAGTCACCCCATTTGAGTTATTGTACGGGAGACCTTATTACGTCCCGCAGTGGCAAAACTTGTTGCCTGCGGAACGTGAGGGGGGTGAAGAGATAGCAGATTACATGAGAAAAATGCTGACCAATACTAACAGCTGTTTAACGAATGATTATTTTTCAGGTTCAAGAGACGACAAAATCACGGAAATCAGACCAGGCGACTGGGTCTGGGTCAAGATCGTTAAGCGCAAGAACTGGGCATCTCCCAAATTGGAGGGCCCCTACCAGGTGTTGATCACAACTCCAACGGCAGTTCGGATTAAAGAGAGGTCCTCATGGATCCACCTAACGCATTGTAAAATTGTAAAACATTTTAGGTTAGATAAAAACTTGAATCCCCCTGGGGAACAAACAGACAGCAGTAACCATGAAGGACAATAATGAGAATAAGAGAAAATGGTTCTATTGCAATATTTTATTGTTTATAACTATTGTGATTGTAATATTTCTGTTTTGGCCATTTCTGTTTTTTAATGAAGCTAGCCATTCAAAAAGAGACAAACACACCAACTGGCATCCAAACTTTAATACATATCAAGTGATTAAATATGCATATGCATCCTCAATGAATATCTCAAATTGTTGGGTATGTACTGCAATACCTACTGTACATAGTGGCTTAATGTTAGGGACAGCCCCTCTGGGAACAAATGATACTTGGAATAATTTGTTGTTTGAAACCACAGAAGTACCACTGAGAGACAAGGTGGCGCTGCCTCTTCTGGGGCGCCAAAACGGAACAGTGTGTTTTCAAAAGATTGGAAAAGTTAAGGTGGGGCTGAGCCAATGTAATTTGACAATAGTTCATAATTGTACCCTAGAAGGGCAGTGTGAGACCAAGTTTGGAGCTATAAAAAAGACATCAATGCAAATGATACTAGTTTTGTTGAAAAAATGCTGTATGTATATAGCCTGTTATTTAAGGGGCTAAAGCCAAATGGGAGTTATGAATTTCCAACCAATATCACCCTCAAAACGAATGATTGTTATTTTATTTGTGGTAGGAAAGCATATAAATGGTTACCATATGGCTGGTCAGGAAGTTGTTTTTTGGGATATCTGATACCAGCTATCAGACATGTGAATGCATTACCTCAAGGTAAAATACGAAATGCATGCTCTCTTAATAAACCTATTAATCTCGTAGGTAACATTGATGCATCATGGATTTATCACCATGACTTGGCGCACGTCAGCAGCAAAGGACTCTCACATATGGACCTAGGTGATGATGTAATTGCTTGGGCTGGTATTTTGCCAGCGTATGGGACAGTAAAATCCATCTGGGAACTGAGAAAACTGTCAAAACTGTTAGAGACTCTGAGTAATGCGACATTTTCAGTGCTAGAATTGGTGACGGACGAATTAACGGCGATGAGAACAGTAGTGTTGCAGAACCGTATGGTGCTCGATTTCACCCTAGCGGCGAAGGGAGGTACTTGCGCTCTCATACACGAGGAGTGCTGCTCGTTTATTCCTGACAACGAGCATGAGATCCAGAGCCATCTTGAAATCATTCAACAAGTTTCTGAACTGACCAAACCTGGTTAAAACCCCTTGACTGACTTTTTCCAAAACCTGTTTGGAAACTGGGATTCTGTGTTAATGAATATCTTAATTGCTGTATGTGTTGGTGCAGTCATATTTTTGCTGCTTGACTGCTGTTGCATACCATGTATCAAAATGATAATATCGAAGGTTATCTCTGCCAATGCTACAAAAGCATATTTTTCTGATTATGAGAAGGTATAAAACGTATCTGGGATTATGTAAAATAAACAGTATACAAAATGTTGTAAGGAGGGAAATGTGGAAAAATACTGAAGTTCAACATATTTTGTATTCTGTATATAAAGGGTTAAGCAGAAAAATGTTCACTGCGTGCAAACTGAAATGTTCTGGAATGTGTTGATCACTGAGGAATGCAGAAGTTAATCTTAAACTGCTGATAAGAAAGTTAATGTTGCAAGAATAACTGTGGTACTAGCTGGTAAAAACAAGTAATCAAACTATCACTTTCTGATGAATGTTCTGTGTGCTACGTGTGTGTACGTGCAGAAGGGTCTATAAAAGCAGAACTCAAAGTACAAGTAGCCAGACTGCTGGCATACTACTATCATGTAGCAGGTCTCCATGCATGTAAAATAAAGCTGTTTTACTTGCTTACAAGAACTTGGTGTGATTCTTCCAGAATATGTTAGAAGAGTAAAATCTTTCGACAGGAACATACATCTCCATAATATCAGCTAAGATAATTTCTTACATACGTAATTACATGGATACTTACTTAGTAGTGGGGCATTGGGCATTTGCCGGGCCTCCTGGATCCAATGGTTCAGTTGGCCCTGCTTTCATCTCTTCAGGTCTGCATGGTGGTGATGGACCTGTTCACCAGTCCTTGGTATGCCTGTGGTACTGGTGAGATCATGTGCCAACCAGTTCCATGCCTCTGCCTTGTACGCTCCCCACAGAGCCCTGCATGAGTTGTGCCTCATGATCGTGGACTGGGGGCCAAACCATATATTTGGACTCCTCAACACCCCACCTCTGTGCTCGGAAGCGACTGCCCTCTCCTACACCTGCCATCCTGACTGCAAATAGGTTCCACAATCAGTTATGCTGTGTATTCCCGCATATGGGACTTATATATGCCGTTTTTCCCGCACTTATCTGTGATTGGCCATTTTGGAAATGTATCAGCTTAAAAAAACCTGCTTTGTCATGCTTCTATTTCCATTCATTCCTATATATATGCTAATACTGCATTTTTCAGTACAGCTGTTATGGCTTAGTGGTTCAGTACTTTGACTATGATGCACAGTATCCTGGGTTCAAGCCTGGGCATTGCTTTTTTTTTTATTTTACTACTGTCTAGACAGGCTAGGAGGTGTGTCTGTGTAAAGGCGGCTTTGATACAGGTTGCTCAACGTTGCCCGCCGGTTGGCACGCTGCGTAGCTCTGCACAAACGGGTTACGCTGGTTAACGCGTTATTTGGCTATGAGCACGCATGTTACGCTATGAGAAATGTTGCTCAACTACAGGCACACAGTTTCAGCGTGTTAAAGCGCTGCTCAACTCCGGGCACTCATATTACACCTGTTAAACCACTGCTCACCTGCGGGCAGTCATACTCAGCTTGTTAGAGCACTGCTCAGCTATGGGCACTTATAACATTTTTTTTTTTATTGTGTCAGATTTCTTCAAAAATACATGGCCCGTTTCATTACATTTTACTTAAATTATAGTTATATTTATATATATATATATATATATATATATATATATATATATATATATATATATACATATATGTCAGGGGATTGTTTCGTGCTTATTTCACTAAAAATAGAAAATGATGTTGTTGCGGCTCAAACCGTGACTACCTCCTCTTTGGCCGACGTCTCTACTGCTACGCTATTGCTGCTTGGCTTAATTTACATATTTAGATCTTATATGCTTTTCCAATGAGTGCTAACTGTGGCTGAGCGAAGGGCACACCCGCGCAAACGAGCGCAATTACGGGCAAACATTTTTGAAATTATAAAAAAAATATTAAACTGTTGATTTTTACATTTTACATTACAGTTGGGTTTATAGTCTGTGGGGGCATGTGTGCTGTTGTGTTTCTTGACATTTCCGCGGACTCGCTTGTGGGAGTTTCCTTTCGGGACTGTGATTCTTCTGGGGGCGTGTCCCTTTTCAGGACTTGCTGTGAGGACACGCCCCCTACTTTCCTACATGGACCGTGTTAGCCTAGGGTGTGATTCAGCATGCCCTCATGAATATGCATGGCATGCTGACATCACACCGTTTAACTGCTGCCTCCATGTAAGACTTGCTAACGCTTACACGGAGGTTTCGTGAATCCTGCCCATTGTGTTGTGATGCATTTTTTGAAGGATATGAAGCCTAAAATTCAAATGCCTATCATTATTTAGTAAATTCAGTCCTCACAGATTTGCCACAAAAATCTAGAAAAACTACAAATGTTATGAGAAACAGACCAAAAATATGAGGCAAAAATCTGGACATTTTGCGAAAATCTGGACAGTTGAGAAGTATAGTTAGAAAAGCCTTAGTAGTATCTTGCATGCTAAACACCACAGTTTAGGATCAGAGATTATTTTATATCTGCTGTATTGTATATTTTAAACATTTTTTCAACCGGCCTATTTTCTGCAAGCTGCAATTAATGTCAGTGCAGTTAATGTTGGCAGTTTCACAAATCCTGCACTATGCCTATAGTATCTTATATTCCAATATCAGAAAAATAATTGTTTTTTTCATGTTTTGGAACAGAGGGCATTGCTTATGTGAGGATTTTTAACTGTAACTGCAGCCTGTTATGATCCTGTACGATTCTGAAAAAGATGCTATGAACAGAATGCATATAAGCTTACCTACTAGCATTGAGATATGTTGCTGGATTTGTTTGTGCCAAATGTAAACCAGTAAATACAAAAGCTGAAACTAACTACTAAGTTTGGAGATGACATAAATCTTGCTCTCTTACTAAAACTGGTACCAGCAGTGACCTTTGTATAGCCTTCAAAAGTGTCAAGCATGTTCAGTAGTACTATAGCAGATATGCCACAGTACTGCAAATGTGATTTTTTAATGACAGCTATAGCTGGTAGACATAGAAGATATGGAATTCGTAAAAGTTCTCTAGGAAGACTTCCTCCCTTATTTAACGCATGATTCTGAAATCACTCAGATACAGCAATTTTGGGGTATTCCAGAAATAAGAATTCAGTAGAAGGGTACTACTGGTGTTTGATGACTGTCAGTGGTAAATGAAAACAACCAGATGCAACCAAAGGCACACAGCAAAGCAGAACGTGCATGGGATTTAAACTTCCAAACTTACCACAGCCTATCATAAATTAAAATTCAATTAATTTTATTAAAAATCACCAAAAAATCCAGATCAAAATGTAGATATAAAAAGTCCAGTATCTGGTCATAAGTTCTGGCATTTTTTGTCAGTGCGGATAGAAGCAAACAGTAGTAAATTACAAAACAACTGCTAATTGCTGCAAAATATGGAAACTGATCTATGTGGATCAGACACTTTCCACAGTGCTAACAAAGCAGTAATAAAGAACCATAATATAAAGACATATGAATTATGCCACCTGACTAGCCTCAGCATATTAAACATTGATACAATTATCAGATGCATAAAACAAATGGTGGTTATGAACACAGCATTAGTAAAGATATTCAACAAAATTAATACTATAACAAAAGTCAAATAAGTGGAAATAAATAGCCATAATTCACAACTAAGCACTGAGGTTTTCAACATAGTCATCTGATATATGTGTAAAATTTAATATCTAGAGGCAAAACAAAAACATTATGACTACTGAGAAAATACATTACAAATATTTATTTAATCTATATATAAACAATGCACCCAAATTAATGATCCAAATTATTTTCACTATTGAAGGAGGTGCCGAACAAAACAGTATTGGTTCATAGGTTCGTACTAGGCTGCCGGCCTTAGGGCCTATACAAGCCTAGCCATAACAATTCCCTGGATATTTCTTCCCACAATATTTACTTCCCTGGACCCCTGTCTAAGTAAAGTCTCATGTATTGTAATGCAGACTAAAAGTCTTAGTACCATGTGGAGCACCACAAATCCTGTGGCTATTTTAGCCATTATATAATTCATGTGCGTTTATGTATTGCTGTTGTTGTTGCTTTCTATTACCTCAATCAAAATGTTGCTAAAAAAATTAAAACGTTTCACTGTTTTTGAAATTATGCACTGGCTTTAATAAATATTATTGTTTTTTTCATTATGATTAAACGAATTTGGCAACCTAACATATTGGCTGTTTTAACAACAATTTTTCAAATGGCTGCGAATCGAGCACCCATATATCCTTTAATGTATCCTAGTAGAAAACATTAGAAATCTGCTTATTTTTCATAGGTTTGTTGGGTTGGGAGGGTGGCCTAATGGTTAAGGTGTTTGCCTTATAAACACAAGATGCAGGGTTTGAATCTCACAACGGATAACTGGTTAGGCTTAAAATGGCTTGCAAGGGCAGTTAGCTTAGTACTAATCTATGAATCATAGGTAGGTACTAGGCTATCTGCTCAAAGCCATTTATAAGCCTAGCCAGAGTGTGTCAGCTTTCGCCACCCCATTGATTAATTAACTGAGCCTCTGTCAAGAAAAGCCAATGAAGTGATCCCAGGGGTGTATTTTCTATTACCCATCCACTCGTCAAGGTTTCTCTTGAAGAGGTGCTAGTGAGGGGCTCTGCCTAATGTAGTTAGGAATTTTGTTCCAAAGCATGGGGAGTCTCTGTGACAGGAATCTATCCCTCCAGCATGTTCTGTTTATTGTTGTGGTGAAGTTTAGCTCACTAGAGCGAGTGTCTCACAGTGACTTGGATTTCTTTAGGTGGAGCATGTCCATCAATTCTGAGTTGGACATGGCTTTGTAGGTCAGGCAGAGATCACCTCTGAATAAGCGATATGCGATTGAGTACAGCTGGAGTTTTTCCAGTTGGGCTGCATAGGACATATGTTTGAGGCCAATAATCCTCTTGGTGAGGTACTTTTATGGTCTTTCCAGCTGTTGGAAGGGTCTTGTGAGGTACATCCCAAATGGGGCATTGTACTCTATGATGGGTCTGATGAGTGATGAGTAGAGGGGCACTATAACCTCTTTATTTCTAGATGCGAACCCTTTAGTAATTAGATGGGCTACATAGAAGGATTTCCTAACTACTTTGGCAATATGATTGTCAAAGGAGAAATTACTATCTACCTGGGTCCCCAGATCTCTTATTACCTCTTCTGTATTAAGGGGGCTGCCACCTATGTGGTAATTCATGGGTGTTTTGTTTTTCCCAAACAGGATGACTATGCATTTTTTAGCATTTAGTTTGAAACCATGACTTTGACACCATGTGTCCGTCTAAGTAAGGCCCTTTTGGAGAATGTCCGTGTCAGCCGGAGAGTCAATTATGGCTCCCATTTTGCAGTCATCGGCGAACTTGGTTAGCCATAGTCCTCCCATGTTTGCCTGTACTTCTGAGAAATATATGCTGAACAGTAGGGGTCCCAGGACCAAGCCTTGTGGAACATCACTTGTGACTCATTTAGAGTCAGACCTGGAGCCCACTATTCTTACCATGTGAGATTTGTCTATAAGCCAATTGGCAACCTGTCTCATGATGTAGGGGTTTATGTTCAGGCTGGTGAGTTTTAATATAATTCCTGAGTGGGGAATGGTGTCAAAGGCCTTGCCAAGGTCAAGGTAGGCTGTGTGAACTACCTTCCCCTCATCTATGGCCTTGGTGACTGTCTCAAAGAAGTCAGCCAGGTTTAGTAAACATGATCTGCCCTTAACAAAGCTGAACTGGGTCGGGTCAAGTGTTTGGAGGTTCCCAATGTCTTTGTTAATGAGTTCCATGATGATGCACTCCATAGCCTTGCAGACCAGGCTAGTCAGGCTTATGGGGTGATAGTTACCAGGGTCAGTTGTGGCCCCTCCTTTGTGGAGCGGAATAACTGTTGCTGTGCACTATTCTGTGGGCACATAGCCTGTGGAGAGGCTGAGATTGAACAGTGTGTTTAAGTGGGGGGTTAGTTTGTTCTGTAGTTCATGCAAGACGCAGCCTGGGACACCATCTGGCCCCATTGACGCTGTGCTTTTGGCTTTTGAAAGGGCTGTTTTCATCTGTGCGTCTGTGATTTCCTGGACACTATACTTTTCCGGTATTGTTGTGGGCCCTTTTGGGGGTGAGAGGGGGGAGAAGTTTGCACTGAATCTATCTGCCAGGATGTTGGCAATATCAGTGGGTTCAGTATATTTTGTGCTATTTTGTACTAGCTCAGAGCATATCTGCGAGTTGCCACTTAGATTCTTGACATAGCTAAAGAAGGCTTTGTGGTTATCTTTCGAATCCTTGGCTATTTTTCTTTCGAAGTTAGCCTTGGAGGATTTTTTGAGGGACCTCAGTTTCTTACTGATACTGATCAAGGATGTCTTTCCTTCTTGGGATTTGCTTTATTTCTGAACTAGTTTCCTCCTTCTATTGTATAGCCTGTTTATGGCAGGGGTCCACCAGACTGGTTTCCTTCTCTTAGGGGAGTGAGTCTTGGTTTTGCTAGGGATGGCACAATCCATGCATCATTGTAGGTGCTCATAGACTGCATTTGTAAAGGTTCCTGCATCTTGGACACTGTTATCCTTTAGCTTGGGGGCTGTGAAACTTACCACCTCTGTCTTAAGTAAGGTGAAGTTTGCTATAGAAAAATTTTTCACTGTGGTTTCCTTGGTTGGAGGTGGTGGTGTGGTGTGGGCATCCAGAGTGATTAGTTTATGGTCTGATCTAACCAGTGACAGGTTGATCTCTGGTGTGGAACACCTGTCGCCCATGTTGGTGATGACCAGGTCCAGTATGTTTTTACCTCTGGTAGGGGAGTTTACCAGCTGATCCAGGGCATTTGAGTTGATAAATTCCAGGAAGCGCTGGACCTGGGAGTTTGTACTTGAGTAGTTTTCCTGGTTAACGGTAGGGTAATTGAAATCGCCCAATATCAGGGTGTTCGGTAGGACCTTCATGTTTTCCACTGTCTCCAGAAAGGCAGAGTGGTGGTCCTGGGTCATGGAGGGTGATCTGTAGCTGGCTACAATTTGCATTGCAGATTTGCCTGATGTTAGTTGCACATGGATGATCTCTGAGGTATCATGCTGCACCACCAACCTGGAGGTGTAGGTATCCTTGATGAATATGGATACACCCCCTCCTTTTGTGTTTCGGTCCCATGTTCTGTGGCCGAAATTTGTGGTATGAGTTGTAGCCCAGTGGTGCTGGGGTGCTCTCTGGAGCTTTGAACCAGGTTTCAGTTACTGCACAGATGTCGACATTCTCTATACTGAGGAGTGCTTCCAGCACGTGCATTTTGAGATTTAAATTCCTGGCATTGAGTAGCATAACCCTCATTTTTTTTTATTTGTGCCTTTACGGAGGTGGGTTTGACTTTTGAACCTTGCCTAAAAAAGGCACTATGGGGACAGCAAGAGCCTTGGCCAGTATTCAAAAGCCTAGGGGTGACAGGTGCAAGCCATTCTTGTGAAGCAACAAAGCTTGTCGAGCATGTCGTCCCAGGCTGACAGACACTGGATCCCCTTTGAATGACACCAGAAGCTTAGCCAATTGTTGAAATTGATCATTTTTGCTTTATACTGCGGTATCATCCTTGGTGAGGGCAGGATGCTACTCAGGGTTAGGGTCATACCCACCTGGGCTACATGATCAGAGAGCTCTTCCATGTCTCTTTTCATGTAGTCCAGGGAGGTACGTCTCAGGTCATTCACACCAACATGAACAATGACAGAGTCATATTAGTACTTGTTCTGGAGTGACCTGAGTGCTTGTGTTATGTGATGGATTCTGGCTCCCGACAGGCAGCTAACAGTAACCTTCTCCTTGTTCAGCCTAGTGAGTGGGACGTCAGTGTGCCTGACTATAGAGTCGCCTATTACTAGTGTGTTAGGTATGTTTTTTCTCCTTAAGGGCTGTGATTGTGCGGCACACTGATTTTGTGTTTTATGTGTTGTCTGGTTTGTGACAGGAGGTGCAGGTTTTTTTGGTGTCGGCTTTGGAGGTCTGTGATGCTTTTGCAGGTTTTTATTTAGTATGTTTTTGTGTATTTATGTGTATTTTTTGCCAGTGCTGGTTTAGTATGTCTATGTGAGGCTGGAGGTGTGGTGCAAGGGTTAACCTTCTCCTCATGACTGCCTGTTCCAGTCATGGGTGGAGAGAGCTTAGCCTCCAATTTAGCTATATAATTGCATCTCTCGCATATGTTAATGTTTTGTGGTAGGAGGAGAGGGTTGTCTGTGTACATGAGGCAGTTGTAACATTGCCTCAGGATACCCAGGTTCACAAGCTGGACTGGAGAGTATACCTGAAATTTCCCTCTGGTCATGCCTGAATAGTAGGGTGAGCTGCTTAGTCGCTTGTTTGGTGAGGGATGAATAATGAGCCTTGCCCTGCTGGACAATGCAAGTGTCGAGGTATATTAGTGCTTGCTATTAGGTCTGAGCAAGTGCTGGACTGTAGGATGCTTTTTAAGTGCTTAGGTTGAGAGTTAGACTACTTTCAAGGGAAAAACTGAAGAGGAGACTTGGTGGAGCCGGGATAAATTTAGCCCTTGCTAACCGGCTCTGCCCAGACGTGCAAAACCATGCAAACACGGTTTTTACAGCAGGGAAATGAAAGAGATAGAAATTAGCCCAAAATGTCCTATAAACTACTAATGTCTGGGCTGAAACCACTCCTCCAGGGACAGATGGCTGTTCAAAGCTCCCTCTCTCACAGGTGAACATAGACACCTCCCTCTATCCAAGTAAGGTATGGGCAACTCAGAATATTGTAACACAGCCCTGAATTCAGCACTAGCCTGAAAACTGGACTATACTAGCTTAGAAAGGTGGGAAACAAAGAATTTTTTTTTTTGAAAAGATAAGGCAAAAACAGTAAAAAATACACTTAAAACAGCTTTAAACAACTACAAACAGGAAAACATACACTTAAAACAGCTTTAGATGACTACAAGCAATCAGAAAAGGCTTTTAAACAAATTACCCAATTAACCAGTAAAAAAATCTCAAAACTGAGCCCTGTTCCTGTAGTCTTCAATCAGACAAGTTCTAACTGCACACTCCTGCCACTGGGGTGCAGGGGAACCTTCCCCAAAAAAGAAGGCCTGGATTAGTGTTCAAGTTATACAAACAAAGCTAGATTCATCAGGCCTGGATCTAGTCTATGCTACAGCAAGCAAGGCACACCAATTTCGTAAGAAACAGTTCAAATATGCAGGCACTATAAGCCTTTAACCAGAAATTCCCAGCCTCTCCTCCCACAAGAGTGCAGACCACTCCACGCACCTTCTTAATGTAAAATAACTGGCCTGAAGCCCAAGTGCTTAAACCAGAACTAATACACTTTTAGAATAACAGACACTGAGCCTTCAGTCAGCAGTTCCCAACTTAGAAGGATGTAAGCTACCTGTCCTGCCACAACAGTGCAGACCACAAACCTTAATGTAAAACAACTGGTCTGAAGCCCAAGTGCTTAAACCAAAAGGCTTAGAATGATAGTTACACCAAGCAGTAATAAATAAAATTGAGTACTTTTAAGATGACGCAAAAGCAAAATAAAGTAGGAAGAAACACAAATACAGTAAAAGCAGATGAAAAAAGTGCAATTTTTTTAATGTCACTTAAACATTCCAATAGACAGTATTTAAATAGTCTGTATGTCTTTCCTATATAGAAGCCACCACATCAACACATCACTAAATATATCACCAACTGGCTCTTGTAAGTGGTTAATTTTTTAATATTATAAATGTTACCAGTCCTCTTAAATGTAAACTATTTACATTTAAGGACATATTCACACAGGCATGAACGAGTTAACTTGTATCCTGTTAATATTCTTTGATTTGGCTGACAATAATTAGACTTTTTATATTATTTAAATGCTGTGAAATTTTTTATCCTGTCTGAACACAAATATGCAAAAACTGCAGAAATCAGTTGGTCTGCATTTGTGTTTGTAGTAACAAATGCTAAAATCAAACTATTGAAAGGAGTTTTTTTTTTTATACCTAAGTAAAGTGTCCCCAGGTATAACTGAAGCTTTTTACCTGGCTTAGGTAGTGTAAAAGGATTTCTTAGATCATCTGCAATTCTATTAATGTGTTGTTCAGTAGAACAGGTTTGTTGAAACCTTAAGAACGATAACTTAGGGATGTCTACTGCAGCAATCGATACAATGAGGGAACTGTTTTATTTACTTATCTTCCTCCTGTCCTTTTAGGGACAAATGGGAGACAAGTGCTATTATTTTATATCCAAAGACATGCGTCTGGAGTGTTTCTCCCCTGGGCCTCTACTGAAAACTGGCTTTGTTCCAAGTCAGATTTTCCTGGTTAACAAATCTTAAATAAATAAATAAAATAATTTGTTTAATTAAGGTATTCTCCCACTTCTTCATAAAAACATTAAGAGCACCTTGTTTTCTGTTTCTATGGCTGTGAAATTATTGACAACCGTTACAGCCAATCAGATAGCTCACAGGTGTTATACTCTGCCCTTAGTGAGTGGACATGACCTGAGTGAATCCATGTCTTTGAATAACTTTGTGATACCAGAATACCAGTAATCCAACATAGAAGCACTTAAGACTTATAAAGGATATATTAATAAGTGAAGACCAATTGATTTGGTACTAAAGCTTGATTATTTACTTAAACAAGTATAACCTGCCTTAGGGTAAAAGCTTGATACTTTTTGCCTTCATATGAATTACTAGGCTGCAGTGTTGCTTATGTAAAATTGTGCTTCAGTTAAGTAACTACCTCCCATCTGTTTGGTGTCCAATTTGTTACTGACAAACTACTACAGCTACTTGTAAAGATGTGGTATAATTTTGATTTGCTATACAAATTAATATACTGCTTTACAACTAGCAGGGGTTACGCTGTTTCATACAGATTACTTTAAAATTATTTTTGTGGTGAATAACCTCAATAAATAGAAAATGGAAGACATTATCAGTCATTACTTCCTGTCAGAATGTAAAAGGTGCAGGATATGTATTTCAAAAAATGTATCCTTTCACTGAGTAAATGTATTAACTGCACAAAGTTGTTTGGTTTAGTAGGTATGACAGCTGGCAAAACTACAGATTATAATGAATACAATTGCAGTAATAGAAAACCATTTCAGACTATAGTTGCAGTCATTGATGTTGGGATGCACATCTTAAAGCAAGTGCTATCATAGTTCTAAATAGATCAACTGTCAATTTAAACTCATTAAATACACAAGAGGGATTTAATGAATCAAAAATTGAGATAATCAAGTAGACTGAATAGATATAAATCAAATAGAAGAATTTAAATCTGATTTATTACATAAATAATAAAAATAATATGGTTATAGAAGACAGTAGTACACGTGTGTTTGTGTGCTCAAATCAAGGGTTAAAAGAGGAAATGCAAAAATAAGTATCGGGTCATATCAAATAATTTGAGAAATGGGGAAACAATTATTAACAGTAGTCTTAAAGAAATAAGCAACAAATGAAGAAAATGAAAGAATGAAACTAAATGTACAGTGGAAAATAAGAAAAGAGGATATCTTAAAATAATCATGAATGAAATCTTCTGATGAGCAATGTGGTAGACAAACTTTAATTGATGCACTGGATTCAAGAAATGAAGCCAGATTTGTAACTACAGCTTCAGAATTAATACATATTTCCCATATTCAACAGATGTAGATGACTCCATGCAGGAAAGTTTAATACTAAATGTTTGTGATCATTCACAAATGGAGAAGAGACACTCTGTGGAACTGAGATTAGTTATGGTGGTAATATGAAACAACTAAGATCAAGTAAATTAAAAAGAAGGGCACAATAGTACATATCCTTGAGTCATTGGAAGTTATGAAAATAACAGTGGTATTTCTTGAAATCATACCTCCTCAAAAAATAGACTGACTACTGCTTTCAAAGCTTGAATGGCAACAATTTACACTGTCAGTATTTTGAAGCAGTGAGAACGTTTCACCTGTAGTACCTACCTATGAACCTATAGGAAATGCACCCTGGGGATCACTTCTGTGGCTCTGCTCGACAGGGGCACAGGAAAATAACTTTCTTGGGTGGCGTAAGCCAGGGAACATTGTTGGCTAGGCTTACTTAGGCCCTTGGGTCGATAGCCTAGTACCTACCTATGAACCTGTGATATAAGAATGCCTAATCATAAGGGCAAGTTGCATTTAAACCACTGTGGTGCACAGATTATATTAAAGCTTATTAGGGCAAAGATAGACATGGAAAACCTGATCATCTTTTGAATTGTTACATATGTAATGTGCAAATTTTGGGTAATAAATGTAATGTAACATTTCAAGAAACATCTAAAATTGTTGCTGTTGTTGAAGCATGGTCCTCATTGAATATCCACTTTCCAAACTCTAACTATTCTAACTGCACCAGACCAAAATCTAGAGGAGATGAGATCTGTTCTTCATCCATAAATCTATTCCATCAATATTAATCCTATCTGATGACATTAGGGAAAACCCTTATTATGGATGTTTTGATGTTTACAGAATATATAAAATTTGTGATTTGTTATTAAAAACCAGAGATGGATGTAAATGACCGTGAAGATTACTTGAAATTGTGAGATATTCATTTTGCACAGAAGAATATTGTACTTTTGGGAAGGTTTAATTACCTTAGTATAAAATCAAAAGGATACAGTTCCAATAGTTTATACGATAGGCATTTGAAACAACTTGTGCATGAAAATACAAGGTGGAACAAAATATTGGATATCATGTTCACAAATTGTCATAAACTAATATCTGATGCAATAGCTGGAGCTCCTTTGGGCAAATCCGATTATAATTCTATAACCTTTACTCACAGAAGATAGTGTCTGACACAAACCACTAATAAATTAAATTTTGGGTTTCTTAATTGTGTAGCAATAAAATAAATAAAATAAATTGGAAAAGTTTAAGTTTAGAGAAGGGCAATAATTATGGTTACACAATGTTGCAAAATATATTAAAGGGTGATATGGATACTATAACTGATGCTGTTAACATTTATACAGCTAGCAAGTCATTATCAAAGTGGTGGAGGTAGGACATTGTGAAATTGTATGAAAGGAGGAAAAACATTTTCAGCTATATAAAAGGCATTGAACAATCAAAAATAAGTTAAAATTAAATAAAGTGACAAAGCAGTTTCAATGCTTAATAAAATCTGGAAAGATAATATATATTGAATTATATTAAGGCATAGTGTAGCTATATAAACTCTTTCAGAAGCAATAGAAATCATATTACTGTATTAAAAATGCTCCCTCTCTCTGTGTTTGTGTATATATATATATATATATATATATATATATATATATATATATATATATATATCAACCCAAGGTTGCACAATACCAGCAGAGGGCATATTCCCTTCCCTGTCATAAGAGAAATCTCACAATGACATGGCAATCAGTCATTTGTTTTGAGCATAGAAGTTGTCGTCTGCCTACTACTTTGCCACTTAGAGGATCCTAAACACACACACACACACACACACACACACACACACACACATATATGTATATATATATATATATATATATATATATATATATATATATATATATATATATATATATATAAGATTGCAATGTCTTTTGCTAATATCTCATTATGCTGACAACTGTTTAAGCTGTCAGAGTTTGTCAGTTAGGCATTATGTTGACTTGTGCTGCCGTCTAACCTCTTCTGTTGTAGTAAGGATGCATGGAGGTGAAGCTTCGAATGAAAGGTATTTTTATTATTTTAAACAAGCCAGAACTTAATAAAACTATTGCTGTTTCATAGTGAGTGATATATATTTCTGGGGTATCTCTGCTGGGTATTAGCTGTAGCTTTCCAGTCACAAATTGAAGTGTAATGATTTTTCATTTCTGATTTGGTGCTTAGATGAAGCAGCAAATTTCCATTTGATGTTGTAGTCAATGACATACATGCAATGTATTGAGAGTTAACTATTGTTTAAGTTGGCAAATGCTTAGATTTCAGAGCTATTGGGATTTTATTCAAGACTCTAAGAGGTGTAGAAAGCCCTGAACTGTGAGAAACATGTTTTTCATTAAAAATTGGAAAAAAAAAGTTTTTATTTCAATTCTGCTTAAATATTTTCAGTTGCACTTTAGTTACCTGTGTAGTGATACTGTTTTTTTTTTGTACCTTCCATTTTTCCATGATTTAGCCAAAAAATGTATCTGTTTGCATTTTTTCACTTTATTCTGGGACTTTAGTCTTGTAGCTTCATTTGCATTTGTGGGAATATTATGTATTACTGCCAGATCTTAGGTCTATAGATTCATACTAGACTAAATGCCCCTGTGGGCCATTTAAAGCCTAGCCAATTACCCCCTGTGAGAATCAAACCCTGCACCTTGTGTCTGTAAGGTAAGCACCTTAACCATTATGCCAGCCTCCCACCATTCTTTGTTGGATGGTGCAGTGGTAACATTGTCACCTCACAACAAGATATTTTCCAGTTAGATTCTCAGCTGGGGTGTCTTCTGTGCAGAATCTGCATGTCCTTCCTGCATTTGTTTGGGTTTCCTCTGGGTACTCCAGTCTCCCACATTCCAAAGACTTGCATCTGTATAGTTTCTCCCCAGGCCTCCGCTGAAAATAGGCTCTGTCCTAGTCAGAATTTCCTGGTCAACAAATGTAAAAATAAAATCAAAATTATACTGTACTTCTATATCCATAAGTAGAACTACCAGTAAAAGCTAGCTGTTTATACTTTGAACCCTGTCTGGGGCTTCAGTTTTGTAGTTTCATTCACAGTTGTGGCAGAGCTGTGAACTACTGCCAGATCTGAGCCTCATTTATGTATGTATTTATTATTTAGTTATTTATTATTTATCTATTTATTTAGTTATTGCATTTGTTTAGTAGGAAAGTCCACTCGGCATAAAATACCCCATTTTCAGTGGAGGCCTGGGTAGAAAAGCTCCAATAAGAACATAGATACAGAAAAAATATAAACATTAATTGGTGTAGAAGTAGAAATAGTGTTACAGATAGTAAATACAGTAACATATACAGAATATATACATAAAAGCAGGAATGTAGTTTGTTTAATTACAGTAATATATACAGAAAATATACATTAAAGCAGAATTCAATTAATTCAGAGAGGTATGATTATATCATAATAATAATAATATAATATATTATATAATATTATATCATAATATCATAATCATTAATCAGGATAGATCAGAGTATAAACAGATTTATTACAGTTACTGGTAAATTTCTATATAGTGTGGTGTCTTAGAGTGTATCGGGATTGCAGTAGTGGCAAAGGTTAAATTTTGCTGCAGGATTTGTGCATCTATTCTCTTCCAGTTGCTTACATTCCAACTGTGCTGCTATAGTCATTTTCTGCTTGTCATTTACTTGCTTAAAGTTGCATTCCATTGCCATTCTGTTTATTTTGCTACTGTTTTCCCCTCTTTTTGTGTCTGTCCACCCCCCAGTGATACATTAAGTGCACCTTCTGCACCTTACTTATTAGTTGCAGCTCTTTTCTGCCCTCCCACTGTAAAAGCTTAAGGTTCTGAAATTCTAACCTACCTAGAGTTATTGATCTGTAACTCAGAGTCATAGGACTAAGAGACTTGTGATGTTCTATAGGTTCTGAAATCAAGGAACTCCAATATTGGTTTTAATTGATTGGATCCCTGTCTAGTCTGCTTCTTGCAACTTGAACATTTTCTCTGTCTCTCTCACCCTTTCCTTGTTGTGGTTTTAAAAGCCTATGTCTCTTGCTCCCATCCACCCCCATGGTATTCTGGCTTTCATAGTGCACCCCTCCCCTCTTCATTGCTATTGTCAGATGTGTAAGCTGTTTAAGTACTTGCCCAGTTGTTTCCCAAAGGTCAGTAATACTGCATGTCCATCCAGCAAACCAGTATTGCTGTTTAGTAACTCTCCCTTACTGCAAATTGTCTCCTGCTCATTTTCCCAAAGCTCCCATCTGCTTGACATCCTCATCATAATCTGAGAGACTCCAGAATTAATCCTGCTCTTTTTGGCAGATAAGCAGTTTATGTTATTGTTTTGTGGTTTAGCTAACTGTATTATTTAGTGTTTAATGCTTGCTTTATTTGTTGATTTTGCACTTAAAATTATTTTAAAGGTCCCTAATATTGTACTCTTTGATGATTGCTGAGATCTATACTTTTGAGAAGCTTTCCAGGTAATGTTACAGTGTAATTTGATACTTTGTGTTAGTTACTAGTACTAATTGCTGCATTCCCACGATTTTGACCCAGTAAGACTACGCTTTTATTCAACTGTACAAAAATAAACTTGTTTTTTGAGGGACAAGTACTGCCCAACATGCTTGGATTAGATAGCGTTACTACGTTTCATGCCTGCAAAAACTTACTGACTAGCCAAATGAAGACAGAAATCATGGACAGGAACTTTCCTGCTATCACCACAGCCAGCTTAGTGGATATGGATGTCCTGAGTCAATGTTGTAATTGCCTTAACTTTTACTGATGGCCAGCTTATTGTCAAACAAACTGATAAAGTATGTGAGAGATGTATTTACACAATATCATTGGAGGCAAAGCTGTCAGATACAAGCTCTCATAATACCGAGCAAGTTGCCAGAAATTCACATCCTACACCCACTACACAAACAGTATGGATCACACTGGTATGAGCTTAGCATTGAGCAGCAGTCTGCTTTCACTAAGAATGATGCTACAACATGAACAGAAGATTATTGATTTTAACAATTAGCTTAGCGTCTAGTGTCATTCCAAGGGGAAGGATATGGTTGATAGATCACACCCTTTGCCAGTGATTGTCTGTACCTGTCCCCTCTGAGATTTTAAATATTGGTTAAAACATCATCCTCCCCAAGAGTGCCTTTTTAGGCAATGCTAAACTGACAAACACTCTGATATAGCCAGACCAACCCAAGGGAAACTAGAGGTATTACTACTCAATTCCAGAACTCTAAACAAGAAACTCCACTCCATCCAAGCTCTCCTCACCCTGGAGATTGCAGATATCTATCCAGTTACCGAGACGTGGTTTAAAGTAGCCAAGAGGACCCCAACAGTGCAAGGCTACAATACCTTCCGTACATTTAGGCCAGCTACTGCACAGGCGGGGACTAAAGGTGTGAGTCTCAATCTACATCAATAACAACGTCGTCTCAAGGCCTGGTCAAACAGGAAGACAAGGTTGACCTTCTCCAAGTCCAAATTACAACACCCCTTGCCAAATCCTAGCTATAGGTCCCACTCTGCACAACTCCTGAAAACTATAACTCATACTTAAACTGACTTGAGATATTCACCATTAAACTGATTGCCATATTCATGGGTGACTACCTCAATATAAACTAGAAATAAACATGACACAAACCTGCAGGCCCAGAGATGGCTGGGCTTTGTAAACATTTGCACCCTAGACCAGATAGTTCACACTCCTCCATAGTGGGTATGTGAAGCAGATAGTCCACAAGCTCACTAGAGGAGTAAGCATACTGGACCTGGTACTCACTAACATGGGAGATGGCTGCACCCCCTCTTAGTGTAATGTCCTGTCATGTAAAATTGGACTGTAAAGTCTCCTTTGAAGTAAAAATAAAACCTGTGACCCCAGCTAACCCTTTAGCATTTATGAACTATTCTAAGATAAAGTTTCTATTATTAAGTGACAACCTGACAAATGTCAAGTTCTCCAAACCCTGAGAACACAGTCAACTATTAAGGATTGTTCACAGATAACTCTATATTGTCATGTTAATGAATGCATTGAGACATCTGTGCTTACCAGAAAGATGACAAATGTTTACATTTTGTTGTTTTTTGGGAGCCAAGCTGTTGCATGACCTAATCGGTTAAGCAGATAGTGTAATGGGTTAAGTTCAAGTCAAAAGAGCAGTGATCACAAAGAGTCGCTGTGAAATATCCCCTTTTCACTTTTTATCCCTGGGATAATTATCTGTCCTTTATCATGGCTTAGTTGCAAAGTGACTTGCCACTGTTTCATGGTCACCATAATGCAACTGATCGATATAGGGTGTATCTTATACATCTGCAAGTACTCCTCTATCCATGAGTGTGGGATGCTATGAAATGCTGTTTTTGTATTCTATCCATGCCATACTTATAGTCTTCCCCTTTTTACAATTCTCTGTTATGGCTTTATTTAACAACAAATGATCCTTGGTTCCATATGACCTCCTTCTGTTACCCTTTTGTTCTATTACCTTTAGTGTGATTTTTTTTCCAAATGGCTATCAACTCTGTCTGCATCTGTTCCAAGATATAGTTTATACAGGTTTACTATCATGTGATTGAATAGTACTTGACTGAAAATTAACTTTTTGAAAGAATTTGACTGAATACTAAATGACTGAAAGCCCCTTTAACTGAAAACCCACTTGAATGAAACCCATTTCATTTTCAGTCAAGTGATGTTCAATCAAATGATAGTAAACTGTACATTATCAGAAGGCATGTTATTAGTCGATAGTTTTTAGGATGGCATGTAGGTTCACTCCTAAGGAGAAGTATAATTTTTTCCTGTTATTAACCAGGCCGGTGTCTTTTTGGGATGCGCATATAAGTAGTTCTTACTCAGGACTATATCTTTGTATAAAGGTGTTAGTACTTTTAGCCAGAAGTTAGGTGCTGCATCTGGGCCTGATGTTTTCCAGTTAGGAACTTTTCTTAATGTTGTTTCAGTTTCTTTATCCGTAACTTCATCTCATTTCATATCCTGTACATTTGAGCTCCTTACTCTTTCATTTAATTTTTCTGTCCATTCAGCATCATTTTTTGTTCCACAGGTCTCAATAATGTGTCTGTTACTTCTTTTTTGGTGGTGGTGTTATTCCTTTTACTTTGTTTCCAAGTTCTCTATAAAACTTTTTGGGGTTATCATTTAATTGCTTATTTAGTACTGTTCATTTATGTTTATCTCATATCTTCTAAGTTTTTCAGCCTGTGCTGATATCTTTAATTTATTATTTGCAACAGTGTATGATAGATCCTGGGCTGTCTGATAACGTGTTTTGCTATTATCATGTCTATCTTTCTAAGTATTTTTGTTGATCTGTTACCTCTTCTATACTTTTCTAACAGTGCCACTTCTTGTTTAATTGCTTTATAGTTTCTCTATGCACTGTTTCCAAGATGGAATTTTATTTCTTCACTTCCTTTCCCTCCCTGCTCTGCATTTTTGTGGTAAGACTTTGTATGTTATTGATTTAGCTGCATAGAAGTATACCCTATTTACTTCTATTACATCACATGAGTTTTTATTACTAGTCTTGATTACTGTGTTCATCTGTTTTATTACACTTCTAGCATTTTGCATCTTGTTTACTTTCTGTAATCTATTTCTCTCATTGATCTTAATAAGTCTATCCATCTCTATTAAATCAAGCAACTCTTCCCATAGATTCATAGGTGTGTATTAGGTTAATGGCCCTGGAGTCTTTACAAGTCTAGCCCATACGATTACCCTGGCATCGTGCCACCCAACCTTAGTTCCCAGTGCCTCTGTCGAGTAGAGCTACTGGAGTAATCCCCGGGGTGAATTTTCTATTTCCCATCCACTCAAGATTTCTCTTGAAGAGGGGCAGTGAGGTGCTCTGTTTAACATGTATGGGAAGTCTATTCATAGGTAGGTACTAGGCTATCGGCCCTAGGGCCTGTACAAGCCTAGCCATAACTATTCCCTGGCTATTGCTTCCCACAAATATTTACTTTCCTTGTCCCATATCCTATTTGCTCTGGCCATAGAAATACTTGCAATTTTAATATGTAATAACCCAAAGATAAGATGTATAAATATATATGGCCAATATATATCTAAAATAATGATGTTTGCTGATGATGTATTACTTACCTTACCCAGCTCTAAGGAAGTGTTAGGTGAAGTGGATATATTAACAACAAATTTCCAAAAAATCTCAGGACTCCCCTTCAACAAATCTAAATCAAAATATTTATTATTAAATAAAAAAAAGAACATACAGGTTCCAGTTAATCATATTACTGGAAACCAAGTTTCAACTCTAGACTATTTAGGAATAGTCCTAGGTAAGAATACAGAGGAAACCTTACAGCTTAACTATGCTAAAGCCATAGACTTAATCAAGACATTAATAAGGAAATGGAATAATTTGTTTATAATTTAATGATAGGTTACAACTGATAAAAATGGTTTTGTTACCTAAAATATTATATATAGCAAAAGCCCTTATACTTCTACTAGGAAAGAAAATCCTTAAAGAAATCACTTCAACTCAGATGAAATTTCTGTGGTACCCCAAAAGAAATAGAGTGGCATATTCTCACCATATCAGAAAATGGGAACAAGGGGGGTTAAAATTCCCAGAGACTGAAACTTATATAAAGGCATCTATAACTAAAATAGTGATGAAGTGGATAAATCCTAGATACACTTCCAATTGGAAACAGTTACACTCCATTATAATAATGAATGAAAATTATTTATCAAAAAATGCTTTGCTAACTGACAAAGATAAGATATGGCACTATTTAAGTTTAAATTTACAGTATAGTACAACAAAATTAACTAAACTAACACTAATAAACAATATTTTTGATGTGTTTAGAAAATTCATTAACACAAATCTAGATATAAAACCGTGGCATAGATTCTTAATACCATTTACTATTACAAGGGATTTCCCTGATAAAACACATAGAGAGATTTTTGGTTTATGGGAAAACAGTAACCTATTTTGTTGTTTGCAATGTATTAAAAACCAACAAGCTTTGAACATGCAAAGTATATTGCCTATCCCCTAATGACTGTTTGGTTCTTCAGAGTGTCACAGCATACACTAAGGATCTGTGTAGAATAATACATAACTCATCCTTCAAAACTGTACCAAAAAATATAAACTGGGTCAGACTTGGCATTCTAAATCAAGCAAAGATTGTCTCTAAGTAGGTGATATGAGACAGGAATAGTTGGAGTTTTTTGAGTCTGTCCATATAGGATGTGTTTAAGGCCTAGGATCCTCTTTGTGAGGTACTTTTGCAATCTTTCCAGTTGTTGCAGGTGTCTAGTGAGGTACATGCCAAATGGGGCATTGTACTCGATGATTGGCCTAATGAGGGAAGAGTAGAAGGAGGCAATGACCTCTTTCTTCCTGGATGCAAAACCCTTAGTAAGGAGATGTGCCACATAGAAGGACTTTCTGACCACAGTGGCAGTGTGGTTGTCAAAAGAGAGGTAACTGTCAACCTGTGTTCCCAGATTTCTTATAACGCCTTCTCTGTTCAGTGGACTACCATCAATGTGGTAATTCATGGAAACCGGGTTTTCGTTGAAGGGGATGATGACAAATATTTTGGGCTTTAAGCTTAAGGCCATGGTTCTGACACCAGTCGTTGGTCTCAGTGAGGCCTTTCTGTAGGATGTCAGCATCACTTGGGGAGTTAATAATAGCTCTCAACTTGCAATCATCTACAAACTTTGTCAGCCAGAGTCCCTTCATGTTGGCCTGGACTTCAGAGAAGTAGATACCAAACAGGAGAGGACCGAACCCTGTGGGATTCCACTCGTGACTGGTCAGCAGTCTGACTTGGAGTCAGCTTTCACACTGTGGGTTCTATCTGTGAGCCAGTTTGCAACCCATCTAATGATATAGGGGTTGATGCCTAGCTTAGTGAATTGTTCTATGATTCTTGAGTGGGGAATAGTATCAAGGTCTTTGGCCAGATCAAGGTAGGCTGTATGAACCACCATGCCATCGTCCACAGCTCTGGTGGACTGACTCAAAGAAGTCAACCAGGTTGAGCAGGCATGATCTACCCTTCACAAAACCAAACTGTGTGGGATACAGAGTTTGGAGATTCCCTGTATCCTTGTTTATTAGGTCCATGATGATGCGTTCCACAGCTTTGCATATCAGACTCATCAAGCTAATGCGGCGATAGTTCCCAGGGTCTGTAGTCTCTCCTCCTTTGTCGAGAGGGATGACTGTAGCAGTGTCAGTAGGGACAAAGCCTGAGGTGAGACTGTGATTGAACAGGGCACACGGGTGTGGTGCCAGTTCACTCTGTAGTTCATGTAGAACACAACCAGGGATATTGTCAGGTTCCATAGAAGCTGTATTCTTGGCCTTGGACAGTGCTGTTTTAACCTGTGCAGAAGTAATACTGGGTGCCTGGCAATCTACTGGTATTGTGATTGGTCCTTTGGTGGGGGAGAGAGGGGTAAAGTTGGCATTGAATCTGTCGGCCAGTATATTGGCAATATCTGTTGGCTCAGAATAGGAGATACCGTTGTGCAGTAGCTCAGAGCAAATCTGGGTATTGCCGTGGAGATTCTTTACATAACTATAAAAGGCCTTGTGGTTGTTTTTACTATCTGCTACAATTGTGTTTTCATAGCTAGCTTTAGAGGATATGATGAGGGATCTCAACTAGATCATTTTCTTCTAAACTAAGGGCACATTCTTTGCTTGCCGTTTCTTGTGGACATTCTACAGAATGTTCCAGAATATCTTCCTGTGACATTTCTTCAGCTCCATCCTACGTCATCCATTGCTCCTTCATATAAGAACTCATTAGCCCATCACTCCACAACATGCCTGCATTAGTTACCACTGTTTTCTGTTCCTTCCCTTGCTGTGCAAGTCCAACTGAATTTTTGTATTGATTTCTTACTGAAGACTCCATAAAATCATTGTGTGGCAAGTGATCAGATGCTTTTTGTCTGCGACCAAAAGAAATATCCTCATCTTGCATACTTTATTGTTATGCTTATGTGTTTATTTATTTATTTATTTATTTGACATTTGTTCATCGGGATAGTTCATCTTGGTTACATAACCCATTTTCAGCAGAGGCCCAGGGAGAAAAGCTCCACATTTATGCATTCTTCACAGTTTATACAATAGCTTACACACGTTATACAATAGGTTACTTTTAAGAGAAATGCATAGCTGAGTATTTTGAGGTTGGCACATGCAGTTGTTTATACAGTACTCTGGTAGACACATTTAAGATTACATTCATCAACAAGTTTCAAACATCTTTTTTAGGGTAATTGTATTAGCAAAGAATGTGTTTGGTTGTCGTGGCACAGTTAGGTGTGGGTCACCCTAGCAATGGACCTGTGGTAAGACAGGTGTGTTTTACAGATAGAGAGATGCCCATTTTCATTAACTTTCTGGTCCTTGTTGGTAGATCAATATAGAAGGAGCAGGATAGTAGTGAGCGGAGGTAAAGGGGTAAGGAGTGCATGAACCCTGCTACCTCTGCTTGTTTTTTTCCCTGTCCTTTTGTCCTGCCTATCCCGTATCCTCCTCATTTATGTGTTTATTTATTGACATTTGATTTGATTAATGTGTTGAATAGGAATGACACTTGGCTGTACATACTCACGCTGGTGGAGGAGTGGAAGATACATATGTGAAGTACTATACTGCACACGTGGTCCTGCATGGACCTGGCCATTCTAGCCTGTGTTAAGTGTGATCCATCACATTAGTCATGCACCCTGCTGAAGTGCTGATCCAGTCACATGGAATCTTACTGCTGTTTATCATAATGTTTTTGCTACACCTTAACACCTACTTGTAATTATGAGGTACTTTGTTCAGACTGCTAGGATTGTTCAATGCCTAGCACCTATGAGTAGCACAGTGACTTCCCCAAAATCAATACTTGTCTATGAATCCAGGAATCCAGTGACCCCACCCAAAATCAATATTTATCTATGAATCCAAATCTGTTTCCTTTCATTCTGCTTAAACCTATACAAGAAAGTTAGATCCTCAGCAGGGAATGAAGCAGTAGTTATTTACTGTAGGCAAAGCGACGTATTTCAATTGACAGCTGTGAAAAGAGAACAGCAAGTATAAAAACACAATCGATTTAAAGCAAGTGCCTTAACAATGATTTTCCAGTTAATATCCAAGTCAGGCTACTTCTTCTTTCGGCTGCTCCCATTAGGGGTCGCCACAGCGGATCATCTGTTTCCATTTCTTCTTGTCCTCTGCATCTTGCTCTGTCACACCAACCACCTGCATGTCCTCTCTCACCACATCCATAAACCTTATCTTAGGCCTTTCTCTTTTCCTGTTACCTTTTTCCCAATATACTCTGCATCCCTCCTCAGGACGTCCAAACCAACATAATCTTGCCTCTCTGGCTTTGTCTCCAAACCTTCCAACCTGGGCTGACCCTCTAATATACTTATTCCTAATCCTGTCCACCCTCGTCACACCCAGTGCAAATCTTAACATCTTTAACTCTGCCATGTCCAGCTCAGACTCCTGCCTTTTTGTCAATACCACTATCTCCAACCCATATAACATAGCTGGTCTCACTACCCTCTTGTAGACCTTCCCTTTCACTCTTACTGGTACTCGTCTGTCACAAATCACTCCTGACACTCTTCTCCACCCACTCCATCCTGCCTGTACTCTCTTCTTCACCTCTCTTCCACACTCACCATGTCTCTGAACTGTTGATCCCAAGTATTTAAACTCATCCACCTTCGCCACCTCTACTCCCTGCATCCTCACCATTCCTATATCCTCCCTCTCATTCACACGCATATATTCTGTCTTAGTCCTGCTGACCTTCATTCCTCTTCTCTCTAGAGCATATCTCCACCTCTCCAGGGTCTCCTCCACCTGTTCCCTACTCTCACTACAGATCACAATGTCATCTGCCAACATCATAGTCCATGGGGACTCCTGTCTGATCTCGTCTGTCAACCTGTCCATCACCATTGCAAATAAGAAAGGGCTCAGAGGTGATCCTTGATGTAATCCCACCTCCACCTTAAACGCATCCGTCACTCCCACCGCAGACCTCACCGCTGTCACACTACCCTCGTACATATCTTGTACCACTCTTACATACTTTTCTGACACTCCTGACTTCCTCATACAATACCACAACTCCTCTCTAGGCACCCTGTGATATGCTTTCTCTAAGTCCACAAAGACACAATACAACTCCTTCTGACCTTCTCTGTACTTCTCTATCAACACTCTCAGAGTAAACATCGCATCTGTAGTGCTCTTTCCTGGCATGAAACCATACTGCTGATCACTAATCATCACCTCCCTTCTTAACCTAGCTTCTACTACTCTTTCCCATAACTTCATGCTATGACTGATCAAATTAATCCCTCTGTAGTTACTACAGCTCTGCACATCACCCTTATTCTTAAAAATCGGTACCAAAACACTTTTTCTCCATTCCTCAGGCATCCTCTCACTTTCCAAGATTTCATTAAACAATCTAGTTAAAAACTCCACTGCCATTTCACCTAAATACCATGTTTCCACAGGTATGTCATCTGGACCAACAGCTTTTCCATTCTTCATAGCTATCCTTACTTCCACCTTGCTAATCCACTGCACTGCATGATTCAATATCAGCACATCATCCAACCTTCTCCCCCTCTCATTCTCTTCATTCATCAGCCCCTCAAAGTACTCTTTCCATCTGCTCAACACACTCTCCTTACTTGTGAGTATGTTTCCCTCATTATCCTTTATCACCTTTACCTGCTGCACATCTTTCCTAGCTCGGTCCCTCTGTCTAGCCAGCAAGTCCTTTTCTCCCTCCTTAGTGTCCATTGTCCAACCTTTCATACAACTCTTCATACTCCTTATCCTTAGCCTTCACCACCTCTCTCTTTGCCATGCACCTCATCTCCTTATACTCTTGTCTACTTTCTTCATCTCTTTGACAATCCCACTTCTTCTTCACCAACCTCTTTCTCTGTATACTCTCCTGTACTTCCTCATTGCACCACCAGGTCTCCTTGTCCTCCTTCCTCTTTCCAGATGTCACACCAAGCACCTTTCTAGCCATCTCCCTTACTAGCTCTGCTGTAGTTACCCAGCTATTCAGTAACTCTTCACTGCCACCCAGCACCTGTCTTAACTCTTCCCTGAACTCCACCTCACAATTACCCTTTTTTAATTTCCACCATTTGATCCTTGGTGCTGCCCCCACACTCCTCCTCATCTTCTTGATCATGAATGTCATCCTACAAACCACCATCCTATGCTGCCTAACTACACTTTCCCCGGCCACCACTTTACAGTCTCCAATCTCCTTCAGACTGGCCCTTCTACATAAGATATAATCCACCTGTGTGCATCTTCCTCCACTCTTGTATGTTACCCTATGCTCCTCCCTCTTGTTAAAATATGTATTCACCACAGTCATGTCCATCCTTTTCGCAAAATCCACTACCATCTGACCTTCTGCATTCCTTTGCTTAGCACTATACCTACCCATCACTTCCTCATCCCCTCTGTTCCCTTCACCAACATGCCCATTAAAATCTGCTCCAATCACCACTCTCTCACCCTTGGGTACAGTCATCACCACTTCATCCAACTCACTCGAAAATTTTTCTTTCTCATCCATCGCACACCCAACCTGTGGAGAATATGCATTAACAACATTTATCATTTCACCATCAATTTCCAGCTTCATAAACATCACTCTATCCGACACTCTTTTCACCTCCAAAACACTCTTAGCATACTGTTCCTTCAGGATAACCCCTACGCCATTTCTACTCCCATCCACACCATGATAAAACAATACTAACTTTAAAAATAAAAATAGTCTGTTCTGTTGACAAATAAGGCTAAAGCCTTGACTATGGCACAGATGTCTTGATTTTGATTAGTAGCTCGGATGCTTGTTGGACCTAGCAGTGGGGGGAAAAGTGATGCAGCATTGCCACCTCACCTTTCTCCTGTGAGGGCATGAGGTGTATCGTCCTATGGCAGAGCCCCAGTGGAGACCAGAAACTACACAGGAGTTCTGGCTTCTATGAAGTCCTAAGGGGGTACGTTGCCTGAGGAAGTGAGTGGTTGTCCTCATTGATGCCCACTCTATGTTGAATCCTAATCATGTCACTGGGCATGTGCCATGGAGAATAGTGCCAAAAAAGGAAAAGAGAAAACAACCCTAATGGCTGCCTAACTGATGTCGCCTCTCAGTCAGATCTCCTTTGCTATAGGAGATCATATGAACCAGCTGGCCAAGAAAAGGATTGATGGTAGGCAGGCAGCAGGATCAAATAGTTAAAAAATAATAATACAAAAGTTAAATAAAGATGTAAACTAAAAATGCATTCTAAATAAAGAAGTAAACATAGTTAACAAAGTCAAAAACAATTAGTCAAAAACAGAATACAGGCTGTTATTATTTTTATGAGTATTCTTCCACAAATATATGTATAACAAAGACTTCAAATCAATAAGCTTATGTAAAAGGATGACTCTGTATATAAGGGCAATAATCAGTAATGATGGTTTGCTCTGTATAATATTTACCCATTTTAATTCTCTTAGACCTCTCGGGCTTCATACTTGTCTGACTCCATTAGTCTCAGGTACAGAAAATGATGACAGTGGTCCTTTGCTCAGACTGCCTACACAGTAAACAAATAAATAAGAAAATCAATATAAAATACATTTTACATAATCAATACCCCACCGTCGATATTGTTTATGTAACAAATGGTATAAGTTCATAGGTTCGTAGGAATGTACTAGGCTAATGACCGCAAGGGCCTTTATAAGCCTAGCCATGCATCCCAAATCTTTGACAAGTTCTAGTATCCTAGATAAGTGTAAGCAGGGGCTTGGGAGATGAAACATTTACAAGCAGGGGCCTGACAGAAGAACCATTTACAGGCTGACTGTGTCTTTTAGAGACATATGTACCAAACCAGGGATGAATTTCTTGTTCCCCTTTCTACTGTCCAAGTTACACCTGAATTGGGTTAATGAGGAACTTTTCTTCACATGAATGGGCAGCCTGTTCCAGAGAAGGGGTAGTCTCTGGGATACATGCCTCTCTCTCCAGCAGGTCCTATTTATATTGCAGGCAAGGATTAAGTCTTTAGAGCAGGTCATTTTGGTGCTGTTTGTTTCGTAGAGTTGCAGGAGGTCCATCAGGGTGGGGTCTGACAATGCCTTGAATGCCAGCCATAGATCTCCCCTCACCAGTCTGTATGAGACACAATACAGGGATAGAGCCTTGAGGTGGTCTGCAAATGACATGTTACTTATACCCTTTTTTCTTTTAGTGAGGAACCTCTGTGTGTGTTCCAGTTGCTGGATGTGCCTGTTTAGATACATATCAAGGCAGACACTGTACTCAATGATAGGTCTAATGAATGCCAAATGCAATGGAACAATGACATCCTTAGTCATAGATGCAATATCTTTGTTTATAAGTTACACAACACAGAATGATTTCCTCACTGCTGTAGGCATGTGACGGTCAAAGGCTAGATTACTATCTATGTGTGTTCCCAAGTCCCGACTACTGGTTCAACTCTAAGGGGTGTGTTGGCAATATGATAGATAACCAGAAATAGATGACTTCCCAAAGGATACTATTATGCATTTCTTGGCACTTAGTTTTAGTTCATACCTCTGGCAACAGTTATTTGTCTGTGTCAGCCTTTCCTGGAGAATATTTGTGTCAATGGAGAAGTCTATGACTGCTTGTAATTTTCAATCATCTGCAAATTTAGCCAGAGGCTATTGACATTGGCCTTGACTTTGGATATGTAAATGCCAAAAAATAGCAGTCCCAGGACTGATTCCTGAGGGACTCCTGTTGTGACTAGCCTCTTTGTAGAGGTGAACTCCCCAGTTCTAACTTCCTGGGTCCTGTCTGTGAGCAAGATGGCTATCCACTGGGTGACATAAAGGTTTATATCAAACCTCTTGAGTTTGGTCAACAATGCCCTCATCCAGTACCATTTTAACATGTTCTTGATGAAAACAAATTGGGAAGAGTCCAGTGTCTATAGGTTTCCTACATCGTTGCTGATTATATCCATGATAATTCTTTCTGTGGCTTTGTATATGAGACTAGTGAGACTTATGGGTCTGTAGTTTCCAGGGTCTTTAGATGGTCCACCTTTGTGCAGAGGGATGGCTGTTGCTGTTCTCCATTCATGAGGCACAAAGCCTGTTTGGAGACTACAGTTGAATAACACTACCAGACGTCCTTATAAGTCATGTTTCATGCTATTTAGAAGGGTGTATATCATAACCGCGAAAATGTATAATTTCAAACGGCATTACATCAAACTTGAAACCGTGAACGCTGATAATATCAAAGCCACAGAACATTGAATTCTTACCCAGGACAAGAATTCGGTGGGCCATTCCACAGCTTTGCTATTCCTCCACTGTGGTGCGATCTCGGAGTTTGTATATTTGGGGCCCACATTCGACATAGGTTTGTGGTGTGCTTGTGTTGTGTGGGTGTTTCTCAGAACAGTGAATTTCGCTGTTCTGAGCTTTTGATGATATCACATTTCGAACTTTCAAGTTCGAGCTTATGGTGTCCGATATTTTGGAAGTTTGATAATGTGATATAGACCCATTTAGAAGGCATCCTGGGATGTTGTCTGGGCCTATTGATGCAGTGTTTTTGGACATTAACGACCTATTCCCTAGTGATAGTAAGGAGAGTTATATTTGATGGGATTTCCTGAAGGGATCTTGAGATAGGGAGGGGGAGAGAGAGAGAGAGAGAGAGAGAGAGAGAGAGAGGTAAAGTTGGAGCTGAATTTATCTACCAGTATGTTTGCTATATTTTTTGGCTCAATATAGGTGGCTCCATTTACAATTTTGCCTTTGAAGTTGCAGACATAGTTAAAGAATGCCTTGTAGTAGTCCTTGGTCTGAGAGGCCAAATTTACCTCAGATTTGGCTTTTGTAGACTTGATTTGTTCTCCGAGTTGTTTGTATAGTTTGATGATGTGCTTTTATCCTGCTTTGTGCTGCACCTCCATTTGTTTAGTTTGATGACGTGCTTTTATCCTGCTTTGTGCTGCACCTCCATTTGTTTAGTTTGATGACGTGCTTTTATCCTGCTTTGTGCTGCACCTCCATTTGTTTAGTTTGATGACGTACTTTTATCTTGCTGGGTGCTGCACCTCCATTTGTTTAGTTTGATGACGTGCGTTTATCCTGCTTTGTGCTGCACCTCCATTTGTTTAGTTTGATGACGTGCTTTTATCCTGCTTTGTGCTGCACCTCCATTTGTTTAGTTTGATGACGTGCTTTTATCTTGCTTTGTGCTGCACCTCCATTTGTTTAGTTTGATGACGTGCTTTTATCCTGCTTTGTGCTGCACCTCCATTTGTTTAGTTTGATGACGTGCGTTTATCCTGCTTTGTGCTGCACCTCCATTTGTTTAGTTTGATGACGTGCTTTTATCCTGCTTTGTGCTGCACCTCCATTTGTTTAGTTTGATGACGTGCTTTTATCCTGCTTTGTGCTGCACCTCCATTTGTTTAGTTTGATGACGTGCTTTTATCTTGCTTTGTGCTGCACCTCCATTTGTTTAGTTTGATGACGTGCTTTTATCCTGCTTTGTGCTGCACCTCCATTTGTTTAGTTTGATGACGTGCTTTTATCCTGCTTTGTGCTGCACCTCCATTTGTTTAGTTTGATGACGTGCTTTTATCTTGCTGGGTGCTGCACCTCCATTTGTTTAGTTTGATGACGTGCGTTTATCCTGCTTTGTGCTGCACCTCCATTTGTTTAGTTTGATGACGTGCTTTTATCCTGCTTTGTGCTGCACCTCCATTTGTTTAGTTTGATGACGTGCTTTTATCCTGCTTTGGGCTGCACCTCCATTTGTTTAGTTTGATGACGTGCTTTTATCCTGCTTTGTGCTGCACCTCCATTTGTTTAGTTTGATGACGTGCTTTTATCCTGCTTTGTGCTGCACCTCCATTTGTTTAGTTTGATGACGTGCGTTTATCTTGCTGGGTGCTGCACCTCCATTTGTTTAGTTTGATGACGTGCTTTTATCTTGCTTTGTGCTGCACCTCCATTTGTTTAGTTTGATGACGTGCTTTTATCCTGCTTTGTGCTGCACCTCCATTTGTTTAGTTTGATGACGTATTTTTATCCTGCTTTGTGCTGCACCTCCATTTGTTTAGTTTGATGACGTGCTTTTATCTTGCTTTGTGCTGCACCTCCATTTGTTTAGTTTGATGACGTGCTTTTATCCTGCTTTGTGCTGCACCTCCATTTGTTTAGTTTGATGACGTGCTTTTATCCTGCTTTGTGCTGCACCTCCATTTGTTTAGTTTGATGACGTGCTTTTATCCTGCTTTGTGCTGCACCTCCATTTGTTTAGTTTGATGACGTGCTTTTATCCTGCTTTGTGCTGCACCTCCATTTGTTTAGTTTGATGACGTGCTTTTATCCTGCTTTGTGCTGCACCTCCATTTGTTTAGTTTGATGACGTGCTTTTATCCTGCTTTTGCTGCACCTCCATTTGTTTAGTTTGATGACGTGCTTTTATCCTGCTTTGTGCTGCACCTCCATTTGTTTAGTTTGATGACGTGCTTTTATCCTGCTTTGTGCTGCACCTCCATTTGTTTAGTTTGATGACGTGCTTTTATCCTGCTTTTTGCTGCACCTCCATTTGTTTAGTTTGATGACGTGCTTTTATCCTGCTTTTTGCTGCACCTCCATTTGTTTAGTTTGATGACGTGCTTTTATCCTGCTTTGGGCTGCACCTCCATTTGTTTAGTTTGATGACGTGCTTTTATCCTGCTTTGTGCTGCACCTCCATTTGTTTAGTTTGATGACGTGCTTTTATCCTGCTTTGTGCTGCACCTCCATTTGTTTAGTTTGATGACGTGCTTTTATCTTGCTTTGTGCTGCACCTCCATTTGTTTAGTTTGATGACGTGCTTTTATCCTGCTTTGTGCTGCACCTCCATTTGTTTAGTTTGATGACGTGCGTTTATCCTGCTTTGTGCTGCACCTCCATTTGTTTAGTTTGATGACGTGCTTTTATCCTGCTTTGTGCTGCACCTCCATTTGTTTAGTTTGATGACGTACTTTTATCCTGCTTTGTGCTGCACCTCCATTTGTTTAGTTTGATGACGTGCTTTTATCCTGCTTTGTGCTGCACCTCCATTTGTTTAGTTTGATGACGTGCTTTTATCCTGCTTTGTGCTGCACCTCCATTTGTTTAGTTTGATGACGTGCTTTTATCCTGCTTTGTGCTGCACCTCCATTTGTTTAGTTTGATGACGTGCTTTTATCCTGCTTTGTGCTGCACCTCCATTTGTTTAGTTTGATGACGTGCTTTTATCCTGCTTTGTGCTGCACCTCCATTTGTTTAGTTTGATGACGTGCGTTTATCCTGCTTTGGGCTGCACCTCCATTTGTTTAGTTTGATGACGTGCTTTTATCCTGCTTTTTGCTGCACCTCCTACATCTTACCATGATTTTCTTCCTTCTATATACAGCCTATCGATCTTGTGATTCCACCAGGGTGGCTTGCTTTTTGAGTTAGTTCTGTTCTTCTTCTTGGTAGGTACAATGGCCTCTATGCAGCTATTAACATGCTCGTATACGGTTTCTGTGAACAGTTCCGTGTAAGTGGCAGTGTTCCCAGGGTTTATGAGGGAATGAAATTTTGCCAGATTATCACTTAATAGTGAGATCCTTTGAGTAGTTCCTGAACATTCCAGAGTTAGATGGGGTTCCAGGTTTATTTTTACTTCAAAGAACCATTTTGTGGCTTGATCTTGCCAGAGAAGACATTACACTAGGGGTTGTGCAGCACTCTCCCATATTAGTGCTGACCAGATCCTGTATGTTTGCACATCTGGTCGGAGTACTGACAATCTGGTCTAGGGAGTTTGTATTCACAAAATTCAGGAATCCCACTGCACGTTTAGTGTCATATATGATTCCCACTTAATAGTGGGTAAATAAAGTCGCCCATAAATATAGTATTGGCTTGGATTGTGAGTGTTTCAACATTGTCAATGCACAAAAAATTTACAGATAATATTGGGAGCATGTGAATTGTTCAAACATCATTTTTTCATGTGCTGTCATATGATATTAAAAAAAATATATCTGCAATAACATCAGAGACTGGCAGAATACAAGGTTCCTACGTAAGAAGTTGTTGAACCTTGGGAGTAAGGAAGTATCAGGGTGGATGATATGCTTACATGTTTCTTTATTTATTAACATTTATATTTGTGCAGTATCAATGTTCATTCTACAGTGTTGTTGAGAGCAGTGGTTTAACAGGAATCTGTTGATCTGCTTTTAGTCATTACTACTTTACTACTTCCTATTTTGTTGACATTTACCTGTGATTAGGAATGGTACAATATGTGATATATATCTAGAGGTAACATCAATGTTCTGCATGAAATGTTTCAATTTTGCAGCTACCTTAATGTTATATGCTTGCCTGCTGTGCTTTCTTCAAAGGGCTTCATTTTCCTTTAGGCAAACTAATAGTGAGTATATATTGTTTTCTCCTAACAGAAAGTACAGATATGACCCCAGTATGTGCAACTGGATGTGATATGTGTTCAGAATATAATGGATGCCTAAGATGTTCCCCTAAACTTTTTATTCTACTGGAAAGGAGTGACATCAGACAGATTGGAATCTGCTTACCAGCTTGTCCAGAGGGTTACTTTGGATTCCGGACTCCAGACATGAACAAGTGTATCAGTAAGTTAAACTGTAACTTTTTCCTTCAGGATATACATTTACAAGACAAGTATCTGAGATATTACAATTCTATCAAGATTATATTTATTTCGGCTTTCCATCCAAAATGTCACAGCTTATGCTAGTAACCTGTATAGTAAGCCAGATCATTTTTTATTTCTCTTTGAATTATTCTGATTTAAGTTTGTGTTGTGTTAATAACATTATATGCACAAAATAAGATGCAGACATTCGGTCACATAATGCCCTGACATTGTATTAGAAAATCATTATTCAGTTAAAAAAATCGGCTGTCATTGGTGCAATAGGTAGCGCACACACCTTTGGTACAGAAGGCTTTGGGTCCTCTTCCCACACCAGGTAGATCAATCAATGGCAGTGTAGCTTAAGGAGGTTGCTGCATTCCAGAATGTGTCATCCTTCAGACGAAATATTAAACCAAGGCCACATCTGCCTGAGATGGTGTTAGCTCAGGTGGATGTAAAAGATCTTAAGGCACTTAACAAAAACAGTAGGGAAAGTTCCCTGATGCCATGGACAAATTTCCCATAGTAGTATGAATATCACCTTGGGGCTTCCCTGAAAAGGGGCTGCTAGCCTAGTGGGCCTAACCTAATTAACAAAGGATAATAAAATTAAAGATACATTGCTTCATGTTCTGGATGGTGTTTTGATACTGTCGTTAAATGATTTAAGTGATGGCACTAGGTGACGTGCACGACATTAGTACACACACAGGACAAGCAGAGTAGGAAGCAAATTAATAAATATCAAAAGTTTTACCACTTGCTCCAAAGGCTACTCCTGTATTCAGAGCCTTGTGCCCTCAGGTTTTTACTTTGTTGGTCACCTGATACAACTGCTAAGGGGGTAAATTGTTTTAATCCTCATTTTGTTGTTGATAACATTTACACAACAGGTGGCTTGATATTCAGAGATGGCAGATATGTCAATATCTCAATTCAAGAATTAATTTATAAATGTATGTCTAGATTTCCTGGAGTCTGCTTCTAAATAAGTTGTGTTCCTTTTTGTTGATTAGGGCAAAATATTTGACATTGGATTGTAAATACACATGGTTTACAGCTGTAGAGAAAAACAATTAAACAAACTTACTCTTCAGACTGGGGACTGCCTCATACCTCTTAACTGTCCAGATTTGTGCATAATGTCCAGACTTTTGCTTCATAATTTTACTCTGTTCTTTATGCAATTTGTGGTTTTCTAGCAAATCAGTGAGGATTGAAGTCACTGAATAATACAAGACCGTTGAGTTTCATACTTTATATCCTTCAGAAAATACACGGTAACACAAAACCTTTATTCTAACAATGTTCTAAGTTTGTTAGAGTGATATTTAAAATGTGTCCCTATTTGTTGGCCTTTGTCCCCCCATTATTTTTGGCTTTGTCCAGCTTTCTTGTGCTAAGTGGTTGAAAGGCATGCACTACCCTTAATTTGCTCCTGCTTTGGTGTTAGATATAAGAAAAAAATTGTTTTTGCAAATATTTTAAAGGAAACATTTTATGTACATATTTCTTTCTTTTTAATTTTATTTTTATCTCTAGCTCTGTCCCTAGCTTATTTTATGGAGGCACATCATTGTTCTATAGCACAAACTGTCACACCTGTTTTTGTTTTTTGTTGCAGGCTTAGTAGAAAAACTGCAGTAGAGATGTCTTTTACATGGTGCATTTGGTCAGTGTGTCACCAGTCAAGGACTTGTTCATTTCAACAAGGGCCACTGAAAGGAAGTAAGTCCCTTTATCCCAAGGCACAGTCACCTCAGAATTGATTATATATAACAGAGGGATGTTTCGGTGGATATAGTCTTACTTTTGGCAAGGTTACTTTCACAGAGCTTGTTTTAAACGTTATTTTCTCCCATTTGCTGCTTCTGGTGTAACAGACTTGATTGTGATAGCATGATTTTCATTGTTGCATTATGGAGCATAGTTCATTGTTGTATACCTCTGTTTGTCTCAGGAACTTAATACTAAATTAATTACAAAAAAATATGTGCTATGTGAAAATGATATAGTTCCCATCACTTCAGGATGAAATATCCTGGTGCAAGATTACATTTGTTGCAAAAAAATGTTTTGTTACATGGAGAGTATGTTGATTTATTTGTTCCACAAACAAATTTTACTTTAGTTCTTGTTTCAGAAATCTGTACTCTAAATACAGGTTTTCAGGAATGATACTCTGCAGTGCCACAAACTGTAAATATATTACAGAAAACTTGAAAACGTTTACAAGTCAAGTTTAAGTATGTTGTTCATTTCTGAAATATTTATTGGTCTAGCATCAGAAAAAGAATACTGAGTGATTCTGAATGAAATCACAAATTTTATATATATATATATATATATATATATATATATATATATATATATATATATATATATATATATATATATATATATATATGGGGCTACTTTGTTTCATTGAGAGCTCATTTCACTGAATTTGAATTCACCCTGAACAAATCTCTGAAAGCTCAAATTAATGAAAACTCATTTCACTGAATTTAATTTCAGTGAAGTGAAGTACTGGCACTGTGTAGAGTACTGTAAGGCAAGTAAAAGGTATATGCACTTTTCCCCATTGTAGTGCGATCCTGGAGTTAGTGTATGTATATATATATATATATATATATATATATATATATATATATATATGTATATATATATATATATATATATATATATATATATATATATATATATATATTTATATATATATATATATATATATATATGTGTGTGTGTGTGTAGATATATATATATATATATATATATATATATATATATATATATATATATATATATATATGTGTGTGTGTGTATATATATATATATATATATATATATATATATATATATAGTTAGGGTGTGGGTGGCATAGCCCACCCCCCCACCTAGTTTGGTTTTATATTATATTTCACTGAAAGCTTCAAACAATACATTTCAAACCATAAACATGCATACTTACAACACCAAAGACTAACTCTTTCCAGAAGACAGTATATACCCAAACTAAGTGAAGGGCTACGCCCCCCACACCACCCATAACTATATATACTAACTCCAGGATCGCACTACAATGGGGAAAAGGGCTTATACCTTTTACTTGTCTCACAGTACTCTACACAGTGCCGGTACTTCAGTGAAATAAGATTCGGTGAAATTAGTTTTCAGTAATTTGAGCTTTCAGTGATTTGGTCAGGGTGATTTGAAATTCAATGAAATGAGCTTTCAATGAAACAAAGTAGATATATGTATATATATATATATATATATATATATATATATATATATATATATATATATGGTTTATTATCAGAATGTTGAGTTGAGATGCCCGCAGATGGAAAATTCAAAACACAGGTGTTCAAATTTCCATCTGGCTGAACACCTCAGTGTTTGAAAGTTTATATTAGTGAATGCATTGTACATTCGCTAATATAAACTCGAAGAACCGTACAGAGAATGTGGTACAGTGCGGTTTGGGAAATTCATCCCTTTCCTCACTGTAGTACAATCTCGGAGTTGGAATATATAGTTAGCAGGGGGTGTGGGGGGTGGAATGCAGGGGAACTTGCCCCCCCTGCAAAAATGTGATGATAGGTATAGGAGTTTCCTTTATCTGAGCTCATATATGGACATCACACGATTTGTTCGACAATGTCGAATCTGCTGAATTCATTCAGCTGATTCGACATTGTGACTTGTTCAATATTTTCAGTTTTTGTATTCGGTGTTTCGAATGGAAAATATTTTTCCGTTCAAAATTTTAATAGTAAACCATATATATATATATATATATATATATATATATATATATATATATATATATATATATATATATATATATATATATATAATATATATATATATATATATATATATATATGGGTCTACTGTATTTGGTTGAATTACACTTGGTCGAAAATGATTTCAAGCAGCCCACTTCACTGAAAGCACATATGACTGAAAGCACATTTGGTCGAAGTTCAGTTGGTCAAAAATGAAATATAGCCCCTGCCCCATGGCAGTGCAACCCTGGAGTGAGAATATTAAATAAGGGGGGGGGGTGTAGCCCCCCACATAATTGTAGTGTATCCATTAAAAATACATTGATATATATATATATGTTCGGTAAAAAGTATTTGCAAAATGTGAGGGGCTATGCCCTCCACACCCCTAATGTGGGGGACTGTGCCCCCCACACACAGCCTTACTTATTATTCTCACTCCAGGGTCACACTGCAGTGGGGCAGGGGCTATATTTCATTTTCGACCAAATGTGATTTCAGTCAAATGAGCTTTCAGTGAAGTGGGCTGCCTGAAATCACTTTCAACCAAGTGTAATTCAACCAAATACAGTAGACCCATATATATATATATATATATATATATATATATATGTCTATGTGTGTGTGTGTGTGTGTGTGTGCGTGTGTAATTGGTGCTTTGCTATAAGTACTACATTTACAGCACTGTGGCTGAGATGTGATTCCAGAAATGAGCTGGTAGGAATAAGCCGTGTTTTAGAATATACTGCTGTTTATGCTTTTTTGTCCTTTGGCATGTCAGATGGTCTGTCCAAACAGGATACATTTACACTGATTGATAAATGCTTCAGACAGGATGGTGTCAGAGTAGCATTTATAAGGTCCTGGATAGACACATATGTATATATAATAACTCCCTCTCTTGTCTGTGCAGAGCTGTTCACTTATAAGATTATAAATGTAGGCCCTTCATATTTTCCAATACAAGCTCAGTACTGTTTTGACAGTGTTTTGGCCTGCTTATATATAACTCGTATACTAGCCAGTGAAGTTCTGCTTGCAGTGATCACTGTGTTAGAGCAAAAGGCTAAAGAATTACATGCAACTCTTTTTGATGAAAACTGCAGACCCTGTGATTATAATAATATAGGGCATTTAAGAAATTACTTTGCATTTGAGGGTAATGAGAGTACTGATATCAGTAACCATTAAGCTCAGCATTCAAGGATGGCAATCCTCAGAGTACAGTAATAAATTAGGGGATTCTTGTTGTTAGAATTTAATGTACAGCTGTGAAATTTATAGCTAGTATTTCAGCAGCCTATAGAGAAAGTTGCTACTTTGTATTAAATCCAGTTCCACTAAGCAGATGTATGTCTTTCCCCATAGGTTCATCTGCAAACAGCGTGGACAGAAAATAATTATTTCTTAAACTACAATCGTACTACTATAATATTTCACATCATCTTGCTTTACGATAAAATGAAGGTTTTGCCTATATCTATGCACTTCTATATTTCATAATTATCTTTAGATAATACTCTGATGAACAATTATGTTTTGAACAGTCAAGAATTGTAATTAAATGTGCACGTTTACCTTGGACTACATGAAAAGAGACATTGAGGAGCTCTCTGATTATGTAGCCCAGGCAGGTATGACCCTGACCTTGAGCAGTATCCTACCTTCACCAAGAATGATGCCACAATACAGAGATAAGATGATTAGCTTTAACAATTGGCTTAAACTCTGGTGTCATTCAAAGGGGATCCAATGTCTGTCTGCCTGGGATGACATGCTGGACAAGCCACGCTGCTTCGCAAGGGACGGCTTGCACCTGTCACCCCTGGGATTCCGGATATTGGCAAAGGCTCTTGCCACCCCATAGTGCCTTTTTAGGCAAGGCTCAAATTCTAAACCTACCACCCTAGAACACAAAAAGGAAAAAAACTAAGGGTAATGCTGCTCAATGCCAGAAGTCTAAATCTCAAAATGCACGCACTCGAGGCCCTTCTCAGTATGGAGAACATCGATGTCTGTGCAGTGACAGAAACCTGGTTCAAGGCTCCTGAGAGCACCCCAGCACTATCAGGTTTTACCTCTTATCATGCTCCGCCCCAAAATCCGGACAATACCAAGAAAGGAGGGGGTATCCATATTCATCAAAGACACCCACACCTCAAGACTGGTGGCAACGCACGATGCATCGGAGACCATCCAGGTGCAATTAACCATAGGCAAGACTGCTCTGCAAATTGTAGCATGTTACAGGCCACCCTCACAAACTCAGGAACCTCACATGGCCTTCCTGAAAACACTAGAGGGATAAATGTATCACCAAACACCATCATACTAGGTGACTTCAATTACCCTAATATAGACTGGGAACACTACTCAAGCCCAAACACCCTAGCCCAAAAGTTCCTGGAATTCATAAACTCAAATGCCATGGAACAACTAGTCACCATCCCCACAAGAGGAGAAAACATACTTGATCTCATCATCACGAACATGGGAGCACAATGTTCAACACCGGAAGTATACCCCTCACTGGTGAGATCAGATCACAAACTAGTCTCGCTGGAGGTCCTCATCCCACCCCACCTGAAATAAAAAGACCACAGTAAAGAACTTCTCGAAGCCGACTTCACACTTCTAAAGACTAGTGTGGTCTCCTTTAAGGCCCCCGAGCCGACGGAAAACAGTACTCAAGCCGCTGAATCACTTACAAATGCCTTCTACCAGCACCTGCAGGACTGCATGGATAAGGCAATCCCAAGCAAAACAAAGACTCTTTGTACCAAAGGCAAGCGTCCACTCTGGTGGACCCCAGCCATAAACAAACTCTACAACAAAAGGAGGAAGCTACTACAAGATAGAGCAAAATCCTTAAAAGGTAAGACACCCTTGATCACTATAAGTAAAAACTAAGAGCTCTCATAAAATCATCCAAAGCAAATTTTGAGAGAAAAATAGCTAAAGACTCAAAAGACAATCATAAGGCCTTCTTTAGCTATGTTAGAAACCTGGGAGGAAACTCCCAGATATGCTCAGAACTAGTTCAAAATGATGTGAAGATTACTGATCCTACAGACATTGCCAACATACTGGCTGACAGGTTCAGTGCAAACTTCTCCCCCCCCCAAAAGGAGACATATCTATACCAAGCGATTGCAGCGCCCCAAACATCGCCAACGCCCAAGTGAGAACTGCTCTCTGCAAAGCAAAAACACAGCATCCATGGGACCTGATGGTGTCCCCGGCTGTGTGCTCCACGAACTCAACGAGGAATTAAACCCACAGCTAGGACAGCTGTTTAATCATAGTCTTACCTCTGGATATGTACCCAGGAGTGGCGCACTGCAACTGTGGTCCCACTTCACAAAGGCGGTGCCTCCACCGACCCTGGAAATTACCGCCCATTAGCTTGACAAGCCTTATCTGCAAAGCCATGGAGAGGATCATAATGGACCTCATAAATAAAGACATAGGGAATTTGCAGACTTTGGATCCATCCCAGTTTGGCTTTGTCAAAGGCAGATCATGCCTTCTAAACTTGGTTGACTTTTTCAAACAGTCACCAAAGCCATTGATGAGGGAAAGGCAGTCCATACAGCCTACCTCGATCTGGCGAAGGCCTTTGATACAATACCCCACTCGGGTATCATTGAAAAACTCATCAGCTTAAATGTTAACCCATACATCACAAGATGGGTTGCAAACTGGCTGAGTGACAGAACCCACAGGGTCAGAGTTGCTGGCGCCATGTCAGACTCAAAGCCTGTCACAAGTGGTGTACCACAGGGCTCAGTCCTGGGCCCACTCTTGTTTGGCATCTACTTTTCCAAGTACAAGCAAACACAGGAGGGTTATGGCTGACAAAGTTTGCAGATGACTGCAAACTGGGCCATAGTAGAAAACACATCTGACACAGATATCCTTCAGAAGGGTCTCACAGAAACGGATAACTGGTGCCAGAGCCATGGCCTAAAGTTAAATGCCAAAAATGCATAGTCATACCCTTCGGGAAAAACAAGGTTACCCCTAGATACCAAATAGGTGGCAATCCACTGAGTACAGAAGAAGTTATCAGGGACCTGGGGACCCAGGTTGATAGTAGTCTGTCATTCGACACCCATGTAGCTAAAGTAGTTAGGAAGACCTTCTACATTGCCCACCTTATCATGAAGGGATTCTCATCTAGATCAAGGGAGGTCATAGTCTCGCTGTACTCATCACTCATCAGACCAATGATTGAGTACAATGCCCCATTCGGAATGTATCTGACCCGACACTTGCAGCAGCTGGAGAGGCCACAAAGTTCCTCACCAAAAGGATAAAGGGTCTCAAACATCTGTCCTATGCTGCCCGACTGAAAGAACTCCAGCTCTATTCAGTCGCCACCGCTTGCTCAGAGGTGACCTTTGCCTAACATACAAGGCCATGTCAAACCCAGATTTGATGAATATGCTTCACCTCAAAAAATCTAGATCCGTCAGAGCCACAAGGGCGGGAGACTTAAACCTCGACACGGCTATTAATAGGACGTGCGGTAGGGATAGATTCATCACCCAAAGACTCCCTATGCTGTGGAATAAAATCCCGGTATATGTGAGGCAGAGCACCTCGCTGGCCTTGTTCAAGAGAAATCTTGACCAATGGATGGGAGATCGCAGATATACCCCAGGGATTACCTCAGTGTCACTGCTCAACAGAGGCACAGCAAAATAATGGGTATAGTTCCCCATACTAAAGGGGTGGCGTAAGCCACAAAACTATGGGCTAGGCTTGTAAATGCCCTCGGGCAGATAGCCTAGTATGAACCTATGAACCTATGAACCTATGTTAGCTGGAATGGTAATTACTTACTCAAACAAATGCATGCATCAAATTGCAGTGTGCTATATAATGGCTCAAACAAAATGGCAAAAGGATATTAACATGAGAGAAATTAACAAATTAAAGGAAGCATTTTAAAAAATTAGCTTTGATAATCAGCTAAGTTCTTTATTAATTGTGTTGAAGATACTCTGAGCAGTGCCTTATCAGGAATTTTGAGATTCTACCATGCAAGTCCCCAGAGTAAAAATAAATAGATAAATGTGATTGTACAGGTGTGACAGCAAACTATGAAACTTGCTGTTATACATTAATAGTATCTTTCTGTGGTAGGAATACTATATTACTTATATATACAGTAACTCTGAGATCTCTGTACTTTGTAAAAGGTGGAGTTTTCTGAGATACATCACTTTTGAACTAGTAAATATTTTCTCCAATCACATTTAATTTTCAACAGTCTGAGAATCATACTATCAGGTCTCAAAACATACAACAGGAGCATAACTTGTCTTATGAACCAAAATGGATTATTTGGCTTCATTGCTTTAGGTCCTTCCATAGTTTTGATTCACTAGGTATACAAAACATTGACTTTCGATACATAAACATAATATAATTTTTTTTCTAAATGTAAGGGACCCAGAATGTATGAGCAGTCATCTGTGTTGCCTACATTGCAATGCTATGTGGTGTAAGTAAAATGGTAAGCTCTGCTCTATGTACTGACATGACATATGTTTAGTTACAGTAAGATTTAGAACAGCCTGTCCATGGTAAAATAGAAAATGTATATTGATGTACTGAAAAAGAACATGTCCTGCCTATATCATGTAGGCTACCGAGAGGAGACAAATGCAAATTATATATGGCTCTAAATCATTTTATTATTGAACAGTGCATCTCTTTCAAATTAAGAAAAATGCACTGCCCACACCAGAGTCAAAATATAATCTTTAGTACCACCCCAGTAACATAGATGGCCTGAGAGTGGGAAGTCTGGTACCCTACCCCAATTTCCACCCACCTCACCTTCCTCTGTCATTAAAAATCCCATATACATTCTGTCACTCATGACACTAACTCCCTCTGCCTCCTAAAAAACTTTAGTATTATTATAGAAACACTCCTGCTTCTATTCTCCTATTCCCCATTTCCAACCAATATTGTTCTTGAATAAACCTCTTATACTACATACTTTCTCCTGCTCATTTTCTTGGAGCTCAAGAAAGCTTGAAGTCCTTACCTGCATTCCAGAACTGTTTTACTTGTATCCAGTGCCATTCAGGTAAAGTTAAGTACCTGTGATTGCTAAATCACACAAGTTATTTTGAATGATCAGTTTTATTTCCTGCTTTTATGTCTGCATTTCACTGATTTTTTTATAAAAAATTGCTCTTCCTGTCACTGTTACTGTCTTGCAATTACCTTCAGCAAGAAATTTCAAAAAAGTTGCTTAAGTGTTTTGTGTTAACATTGTACATGTGGGTTTCTTCTAATGTGTTTTCACATCAGGAGCACTGGGTTTATTCATCTTGTGGGAGGAGGTATTTGCCTGGTCCATATGATTTGGGAAATACACAAAAAGACTCATAGTGTAGTCATTTTATTTGACAGAGGGCTTATTAATTAGTTTTCTGATTTTTATGTGCTGCTATATGTTTTGCACATTTGCATTGGTTAGCAGTGCCCTGCATAGTAGCAAACACCTAGAAAGCAAGATTTCTTTCTAGAATTGTCCATAAAACTGTAACCTGTAAAGCAACAATGTAGTGCAAATACCTTGTGTACCAACAAGTTTAGAGCAGCTAGATGGGCCTTGAGTGGCAAAACCTTAGTAGAATTCAATATTCTGTTAATATTAATATTAAAGTTAGTATAATTTAGTACTGTTTAGCATAATCTGCCCCAATAAAGCACCCCTATTAGTCTGCACAAACAAAGCACTCCCTTGTATTTCACAAAAAAGAACTGAATAGTATGGATAATTTACTAACTTCTCTGTAGCCAGTTTGGTGGATATGGGCATCCTGAGACAATATAATGATTTTCTCATGCTTGCTGACAACAACTTACGTAATACTTAAAGAAGCAGACATAGTATGTGGGAGGTGACATTACAAGACACTGGAGGCTAAAATGGCTAAACTCTCATATACAAGTCGACATCAGGTTTTTGAAACCGCACACAACACCTACCTTACATAACACACAAAATGCACAACACACACATAGACTAATGTATGCTGAGGCACTTAAAAGCAATCTTCCTAAACAACAAAGATCACCTAGGCCACCCTCTGTCAAAGCTATCCCTCAGCAAGCCAAAAGGCACTCAGAAAAAACAACACCCAACACCAAGCCAGCTTTGAGGTTAAGATATCCTCCCAGATGAAAGATAACCATAAAGCCTTCCACAGCTATGTCAGTAACCTCAAGGGCAGCATACAGCATTGAGATGATCTGCTGGTTAATGGTGCCACATTCACTGAGCCTGGTGATATGGTGAACCTGTTAGTGGACAAATTCAGTTCCAACTTTAGCCTCTCTCACCCACAGTCATCCTCCCAATAATAAGCTGAAACACAAACCCTCAAACTATAACTAGGGGAGCATGTACTGGCTGCACTCACTAAAGCCATGAGCATGGCCTAAATGGGCCCCAATAACATTGCAGGATGCCTAATGAATAGTATAAAATATGACTTATCAGGACCCCTGGAATCATTAGTTAACTATAGTCTTAAAATAGGCTCTGTGCCTCATGAATGGATGACTGCAATGGTCATCACCATTTATAAGGGAGGACCATCAACAGATCTTGGAAACAACAGTCCTATTGGTCTGACTAGTCATATTTGCAAAGCAATTGAAATAATTATCATGGAAATTATCAACATGGAACTAGAGACCTCCAGACACTGGATCCATCACAGTTTGGCTTTGCCAAAGGAGGGTTATGCTTACTGAATCTGGTGAACTTCTTTGAAAAGGTCACTAAGGCAATGGATGAGGGAAAAACTCTGCATACTACCTACCTAGTCTGGCTAGGGCATTTGATGCAATACCCCACTCAGGCATTGTCAACAGACTTGCAGAACTAGGTATAAACCCCTTTATAACACATTAGTTGGTGACTGATAGGACCCAGGAGGTTAGAATCCATGAAGCCACCTCCACAATGAGGATAGTCACAACTGGAGTACCCCAGGGCTCTATGCTAGACCCAGTTCTCTTTTTGCATCTACTTTTCAGATGTCAAAGCCAATATGAAAAGCCTCTGGCTAATCAGGCTGGCAGATGTTTAGCTAGGAGCACAGACAAAAGATTGGTGCCAAAGCCATAGCTTAAAACTCAATACCAAGAAATGCATTACAGTACCTTTTGTGAAGGCTGCCACCCCAGGTAACTATGTCATCAATAAAACACCCCTAAAAGTTGATTCAGTAGTCAGAGATCTGGGAACTCTTGTAGATAGTAACCTAGCATTCAACCAACATGCGTCCAGAGTAGTAAGAAACTCCTTCTTTGTTGCTCTACTTATAAGCAAAGACATGGTATCTAGGTCCAGAGAGGGCATCATACTACTGTACTCGACCCTCATCAGGCTCATAATAGAGTATAATGCCCCCTTCGGTATGTACCTGACCAGACACATGCAGCAAATGAAACATCCACAAAGCTTCATTACAAAAAGAGTACAGGAGGTAAACGCAATGACCTATGCTGATCACCCCAAAACCCTGTCTCTTTATTCGGTATCATACAGACTTCTGTGAGGTGAATTTTGCCTGGCGTACAAAGCACCCCTTGATCCTGTTTTATCAATCTTTGGCACATCTGCAAAACAAACAGCATCAGCACTACTAAATTAAAAGTTCAAAATTTTGCCTACAAAATAAATAGGACATGTTGGAGAGATGTATATGTTTCTCAGAGAATTCCCATTCTCGGGAATAGGCTCCCCATCTAGAGTTCCTCTCTATCCCTATTTAACTGCTACTTGGACCAATGGACAGGTAATCAGAAATTCACTCCTGCTTTGCTATGATAGGTAGAGACAGTCAGTAAATCACCCCTATAAATCAAATATAAATCAAGTTTGTGTGCCACATTTGGGTTGCACAGCTAGGCTTTTAGAGGCCCTCATGGTTGTTAGCCTAGTATACACCTGTGAACCTATAAATCTAACATTTAACATCATTCCCAAAATTCTTTCTTCCTCCCATACTCTTTTACAGTATATCCACTCCTACTCAGACTCCTCCCCAACAATACATCTAAGTCACTCAGGAGACAAACTCCTTCTTCCATTCATCCCTACAATTTTCTGTCATATAGTGCAGATTAATAGTTATCACTCATCTTTCCCTTTATAATATCTCTCAGCCTTCCGCTTATCTCTGTATACTGCGTAAACCCTTCTACTCTCAGTCTGCACTTCTGAAATGCTTAAAATTGTGCTATACAGTTGATCTACTACATTTTGCACTGTTATAAAGCTTTTTTATTGTTTCACTGCATTTATGTACTGTTTTATACTGTTTTAACATTACTTAACTGTAAACTGCTTTTTCATACTGAGAGTTTTATTTTGTGTTTGTGAGTGCTCTATCCGAGCTTTTCTGTGCATTTTTGATAATTGTCTGTTTACAGTTAAATGCATTCTCTAGTCTGCTCCTTGATCTGTTTAAAACTTTCATTTAGTGGCTACAGCTAGGAATTGTAATTTTTCCCACCCACCGTCCCTAGTGTTGTGTGTTCTTATATTTGGTGGCTTTGCAGTTGCCCGCCCATACTGTATATTTGATCTGTGACACTCCTCCCAGTCTAGTGTCATTAGTTCACTCAATCTAATAGAGAACATTTGTGAAGTCCAACCCACTCAGATTCTTAATGTTGAATTAACTTCTGTTCCAGCTTTCTCCATTTCCACTTTACTGGAAAAAAAAATTCTAAGCTTGCTTCCCCCCTTTCCTGTCGCAGGTCTTGTCCAGATACGGATTTGCTGTGTCCAGGACTGTTTGTGAGCTCCTAAGCCCCCCCCCCCCACTTAACTGAGGTTAAACTATTCCTGGCGCCATAAATTCTGTTCTTCAAAATTTCCCTTGCAGCTAGCCAGCTTTTTAGTTTTAGCACTCATTTGTTTCCTTGAGCTCAGCATTTGTTCAGAACTCATTGTAAGCACTAAATAAGTTACGAATTACTACAGCACTCAACTTTTCTCACTTGTCTAGAGGAAAACAGTTTTTAGTACTTAATAAATAAGTACTTATTCAGGCATGTCTAAAGGTCAGCTCCCGGTGTTTTCTCCTGTCTACCTGATGAATCTGGGCATCTTGGGACAATGCAGCAATTGCCTCATGTACACAGACAACTCTCTCCTCCTACCACCCAACACTATGACCTGTGAGAGATGCACTTATATAGCTAAACTGGAAGCAAAGCTCTCTTCACCAAAGACTGACCTAGACAGTCAAGAGGAGAAGGTAAACACTTGCACTACACCACACTCATCACATAGTCCCTCTAAACCTACACCACCAAAACACACACACAGAAGCACAAAACACACACCTACATTCGCGGAGGCTCTCAGTATGAATCTGCCCAAACAACGGAGACCTCCAAAGCAGATATGCAAGCAACCTTCACCACCCAACACAACCCAAATGACACATAGCCCACATACTCAGTGTGCCACTCAACTACAGCCCATAAGGCATAACGTACCCAACACTCTAGTCATATGCGACTCTATAGTCAGGCACACTGATGTTCCACTCACCAGGCTAAACAAGGAAAAAGTTACCGTCAGCTGCCAGGATCCACCACATAATGCACACACTCAGGTCACTCCACAACAAGTACAAATATGACTCTGTCATTGTCCATGTTGGTGTGAATGACCTGAGACGTACCTCCCTGGACTACACGAAAAGAGACATGGAGGAGCTCTCCGATCTTGTAGCCCAGGCAGTTATGACCCAAGCCCTGAATAGCATCCTGTCATCACCCAGAATGACACCACAGTACAAGGACAAAATGATTGACTTAAACAATTGGCTAAGCTTCTGGTGTCATTCCAAGGGAATCCAGTATCTGTCTGCCTGGGATGACATGATTGACAGACCACGCTGCTTTGCCAGAGAAGGCCTCCACCTGTCACCCTTGGGATTCCGGATACTGGCAAAGGCTCTTGCCACCCCTATAGTGCCTTTTTAGACAAGGTTCAAATGACAAATTCATCACCGTAACAGGTACAAGCAAGCAAAATCTGAGGGTAATGCTACTCAGTGCTAGAAGTCTAAACCTCAAAATGCACTCACTCGAGACACTCCTTAAAATGGAGAACATTGACATCTGTGCAGTGACAGAGACCTGGTTCAAAGCTCCAGAGAGCACCCCTGCATTACCAGGCTATAATTCATACCACACCTTTCGGCCACCAAACCTGGACTGAAACACTAAAGGTGGAGGCATGTCCATATTCATTGAGGATATCCACACCTCCAAGCTAGTTGCTCAGCATAATGCATCCGAGATTATCCAAGTTCAACTAACTCTGGGCAAAACTGCAATCCAGATTGTAGCTTGCTACAGACCCCCCACCATGCTCCAGGATTCCCACTCCTCTTTTCTTGATACACTGGAAAATATTAAGGTACAACCCAACACTCTAATAATGGGTGATTTCAACTACCCTACCATTAACTGGGAAAACTACTCATGTACCAACTCTTTTGCTCAACATTTTCTGGAAATCATCAACTCCAACACCTTGGATCAACTTATACACACCCCCACCAGGAGCAGCAATATCCTAGACCTGGTCATCACCAACATGGGTGACTGGTGTTCCACACTAGAGGTCAACTCCTCGTTGGTCAGATCCGACTACAAGCTAATCACTTTAGACATCCACATCCCACTCCCACCCCCCATTAGGAAAACAACCGTAAAAAATTTCTCCAAAGCCAACTTCACACTTCATAAGACAGACGTGGCAAACTTCACTACACCCATGCAGATGGACAATAGAGGTACAACTGCTGAATCCTACACAGATGCACTTTATAAGCACTTACATGAGTGCATGGCTCATGCTATCCCTAACAGAACCAAGATGCTATCCTCAAAAAAAAGGAAGCCAATCTGGTGGTCTTCTGCATAAACAAACTGTGCAACAGAAGAAAGAAACTGTTGCAAAAAAGAGTAAAATCCCATGATTGGAGGAACTCCCTGGTCAGCCTCAGTAAGAAGCTGAGATCCCTCATAAAATCCTCCAAAGCTAGTTATGAAAACAAAATTGCCACTGATTCTAAAGACAACTGCAAAGCATTCTATAGCTTTGTCAAGAATCATTAGGAAAACAACCGTAAAAAATTTCTCCAAAGCCAACTTCACGCTTCGTAAGACAGAAGTGGCAAACTTCACGACACCCATGCAGATGGACAATAGAGGTACGACTGCTGAATCCTACACAGATGCACTTTATAAGCACTTACACAAGTGCATGGATTGTGCTATCCCTAACAGAACCAAGATGCTATCCTCCAAAAAAAGGAAGCCAGTCTGGTGGTCTTCTGCATAAGCAAACTGTACAACAGAAGAAAGAAACTGTTGCAAAAAAGAGTAAAATCCCACGATTGGAGGAACTTCCCTGGTCAGCCTCAGTAAGAAGCTGAGATCCCTCATAAAATCCTCCAAAGCTAGTTATGAAAACAAAATTGCCACTGATACTAAAGACAACCACAAAGCATTCTATAGCTATGTCAAGAATCTCAATGGCAGCATTCAGATCTGCTCTGAGTTACAGCACAATGATACTAAATATACAGAACCAACTGATATTGCCAACATCCTGGCAGATAGGTTCAGTGCTAACTTTACCCCCCTCTCAGCCCCTAAAGGGCCCATCTTTATAGGGGAAGAATGCAAAGTTCCTGTAATCATGGTTGCACATGTAAAAACCTCACTCTCCAAAGCCAAGAACACAGCATCCATGGGACCTGACAACATCCCAGGCTGCCTTCTACATGAACTACAGAATGAACTGGCACCCCACCTAAGTACCATGTTCAGTCATAGCCTCACCTCAGGCTTTGTGCCCAGTGAATGGCGCACCGTGACAGTTATCCCACTCCACAATGGGGGGGGGGCCACAACAGACCCCAGAAACTACCGCCCCATTAGCCTGACGAGCCTCGTCTGCAAGGCCATGGAGTGTATCATCATGGAACTCATAAACAAAAACATTGGAGATCTCCAAACTCTGGACCCCACACAGTTTGGGTTTGTAAAAGGCAGATCATGTCTCCTAAACCTGATAGACTTCTTTGAAGTAGTCACCAAAGCCATAGATGAAGGTAAGGTGGTTCACACAGCCTATCTAGATCTCGCCAAGGCATTCAACACCATCCCCCACACTGGAATTATAGATAAACTCACTAAACTAGGTATAAATCCCTATGTCACAAGATGGGTTGCCAACTGGCTTACTGACAGAACCCACAATGTGAAAGTAGCAGACTCCAAATCAGACTTCAGACCAGTGACAAGTGGAGTACCACAGGGTTCAGTCCTGGGTCCTCTCCTGTTTGGTATATACTTCTCTGAAGTACAGGCTAACTAAATTCACAGATGACTGCAAACTAGGAGCCATAATCGAAGCTCCTAACGATGTGGACATCCTACAAAAAGGCCTCACTGAGACAGATGCCTGGTGTCAAAGACATGGTCTCAAGCTCAATGCCAAAAAGTGCATTGTCATCCCCTTTGGTAAAAACTCTGTACCCATGAACTACCACATAGGCGGTAGTCTACTTAACACCAAAAGTGTGATAAGAGACCTTGGGACACAGGTGGACAGTTGTCTCTCCTTTGATAATCACATCGCCACAGTGGTTGGGAAATCCTTCTACGTGGCACACCTCATCACAAAAGGTTTCTCATCCAGAAAAAAAGAGGTCATTGTTCCCCTCTACTCATCACTCATTAGACCCATTATAGAGTACAACGCCTCTTTTGGTATGTACCTCACAAGACATCTACAACTGGAAAGGCCACAGAAATACCTCACAAAGAGGATTACTGGCCTCAAACAGATGCCTTATGCAGACCGTCTCAAAAAACTCCAGCTTCACTCCATCGCATATTGCCTACTCAGAGGTGATCTCTGCCTAACATACAAAGCTATGTCAAACCCAGAGCTGTTGGACATGCTCCACTTAAAGAAATCCCAATACCTCCGAGCTACACGCTCTAGGGACCTAAACCTTGTCACCACAATAAACAGAACATGCTGGAAGGATAGATTCCTGTCCCAGAGACTTCCCATACTCTGGAACAGACTACCTATCTATGTCAAACAGAACTCCTCATTAGCATTCAAGAAAAATCTTGATGATTGGATGGGTAATAGGAAATTCACCCTGTGGTTCTGCTTGAAAGGGGCACAGGAAAATAATTTTCTAGGGTGGCGAAAGCCATGGTACCTTTTTGGCTAGGCTTGTATAGGCCAGGCCCTAGGACCAATAGCCTAGTACCTACCTACCTATGAACCTATTGATCAGCACTTTACCTTCTCCAAGGAGGATGGCACAATATGAACTGAAGATGACTGACTTTAATAATTGGCTTAGTTTCTGGTGTCATTCTCAGATGGTGCAATATTTGTCAGCATGGAAGGAGATAGTCAGCAGACCATGCTGCTTTACTAGGGATGGTCTGTGCCTCTCCCCTCTAGGTTTTTGAATATTAGCCAAAGCATTGTCCTCACCCATAGTCCTAGTTTTAGGCAATGCCAAACTGAAAGTACGTCCGACATAGCATATCAAAACCAAGAAAATCTAAAGGTGTTATTCCACTCACTATAAGCTTTCCCCACCCTAGAGAACACATGGTTTAAAGGTGCAGAGAGACCATTTGGCATAATGGTTAAGGTCTTTTCCTCTCATGCACAAGGTACAAGCTTCAGTTCTGACCACCAGCCAATGTCTGTTTGGAGTTTGCATGTTCTCTTTGTGTCTCTGTTGGGTTCATTCCACCTCCAAAAAACATGCTGAGTGTTTCCATCTCAAGCTCACCAATGAATGGAGCTGTGGGCAGCAGCACAGATTACATGCTGCTCTATAGGGGAAACAGTTGTTCATATATATAACCTAGGTTAGCTGCCCTTGTAGACCATTTTAAGTCTAGTCAGCTTCCCTTAATGGTGAGAATCAAACTTTGTACCTTGTGTCTGTAAGGTTCATAGGTTCATATTTAGGTTCATAGGTTAGTACTAGGCTAACTGCCCTTCTGGGCCATTTCAAGCCTAGCCAATTACCCCATGTGAGAATTAATCCTGTACCTTGTGTCTGTAAGGTAAACACATTAACCATTATGCCAAATCCATTCAGAAAGGGACTTGCCCAACATGGTACTTGAATCCAGGAACCTGGCATTAAGAGACTCATGCACTACTGCCTGAGCTAGCCAGACCAACTTCTTTGGGCATCTACTGCGATGTGTAGTATCCTTAAGATAGGAGAACACAGATCACAGACTGCACACCATGACAGGGCTAGCCAATCGGCAGTGTAAAATATGATCTAGGTAATTCTGTCGTGTCAACTAATGTTGCCAAGTGGGCATGGGTATTTGCCAGTGATAAGTGGGTTGAGGAACCAACCTACACCAAGGACACATGCCCTTATTGGCCATTGTGTGACTGCCATAAAGCCCAGCATCCCTGAGTAAATAAGCTACTGACTGGCTGGTTTCCAGTTGCCCAGCCTGGGTTAGCTGAGATAACTGTTGAACAAAAGCTGGACATAAAACCAATCAATCTGCCAACTGTGAACTAAGAATTGCTACACTTAATGTAGGTTCACTGACAGGACACAGCTTAGAAGTGGATGACGTGATGGTACAGAGGATGCTGGATATCCTATGTATATAAGAGACAAGATGGAAGGGAAGTGCAACAAAACCACTTGGCCTGGGATCCAGAATCTACTACTCAGGAGGAGGACAGGCTAGAAATAGTGTGGGAATCGTAGTGAGAGAGAGGCTTCAGAAGACATTGAGGGATATCATCAGAATTAGTGACAGACTCATGGTAATCAAACTCCAGTCTAATTAATGAACAGTTCATAATCTCAGCTTATGCCCCACAGCAGGGTTGTGATAGTAAGGAAAAAGCAGGAAAACATGAATTGGTGTTCATAATGGGAGACTTGAATACATATATCGGGACAGAGAGAATAGGATAAGAGGACTGCCTAGGTCCACATGGGTGAGGCAAGAGGAATAAAGAAGGAGAGGCCATTATAGACTTCTGTCTGGAAAATGGTTTGATAGTAGCCAACACATGGTTCAGAAAGAGAGACAGTCACAAGATCAAATGCAAGAGTGGCCAACATGCAAGTCAGGTAGACTTCCTTCTAGTAGGGAAAGGGCACTGGGGTAGAATCAGTGGTTGCAAAGTCATCCCCAGTGAAACAGTTGACCCACAACATAAACCATTGGTTGCCACAATCAGCTGCAAGCAATGGTCACAGAAGGATCTAAGGTCAAGAGAGACCAGGCTGAAGACCTAGAACTTGACTGGAGAAAAAGTGCAACAAATGAAGGAGTTACTCAGATCACTAGCTTCCCAAGAAGAGGAGGAAATAGGTGGAATTGAAGAAGAATGGCAGCACCTCAAAACAGCACATGTGATGACTGTAGAAAAGATGTGTGACTGAGCCAGGTAAGAAAGAAAATAAGGTATATAAGGAAAGCTGTTGGTGGAATGCAGACATGTAGGAAGTCATCAAAAGAAAGTAGTGCAGGAAAAATTTGGAGCTAGAAAAGATGGACTAGGCTAGGAAGGAATATTGGTTGGCTAATAAAGACATAAGAAAGGAACAAGGCATCAGAGGCACTCTGCAGTTGCAAGGCAAAGACAGAAAGATAAAGAACATAGTCAGACACCCTTCATAAGGGATGCCAGCAACAACCTGCTCACCTGTCCACAGGACATCAAAGTCAGATGGAAGAAGTACTTCCAGTAGCTTCTGAATAAAGAAAGTCTCACAGAAGCTGTTCTGTCCCAGACACAGCCTACAGTGAGAGAAGAAGAGGAGCCCACCCACCAGGGAAAGCAGCAGGCTCAGATGAGGTCACAGCACATATGATAAAGATGCTGGATGAGTTAGGGGAGACATGGCTCCTTAGGGTACGCATAGCAGTACGGAGAGAAAGCCGTATCCCAGATGACTGGAGAATAAGCATACTCATGCCAGTGTACAAGAACAAAGGGGACATCCACAACTGTGGTAGTACAGAAGTATCAAACTCCTGTCCCATTGCATGAAAGTTCTGGAGAGAGTGATTGATAAACAAATATGCAGAGTAATAGAATGTAAGATAGAAGATGAGCAGTTTGGATTCAGATCAGGATGCAGCAAAGCTAAATCGATGTTTGCAGTGAGACAGATAGTTGAGAAGGAGATAGAGATGAAGAAAAGTCCAGCTGGATAATCCTAGACTTGGAGAAAGCATATGACAAGGTCCCAAGAAAGCTGATTTGGTCAGTCCTCCTGTGGTTTACAGTCCTAGAAACACGGGTAGAATTAGTGCAAGCTATGTACAAGGACCCAGTGACTGAAGTACAAGTGTTTGGTCTCACAGAGGGGTTTCCACTGGGAGTGAGTGTGTACCAGGGTTCATCTTTGAGCCCACTGCTGTTCATACCGATGATGGACTGCATTAGCAAACAGGTTGGAGGGGACAGATCAACAAAGTTACTGTATGCAGATGATGTGGCATTATAGGGAGACTCTGAGCAAGAACATCAGCAAAGGATAGGGGAATGCAGAAGTGAAAGCACATGGGATAAAACTAAGTACAGATAAGACAGTGGTAATAGCAGCAAACTGTATTCAGTATTAATCAGACCTATCATTGAGTACAGTGCCCACTTTGATATGTACCTAACCAGGCGCATCCAGCAAATGGAACTTTCACAGAGGTTCCTCAATAAAATAATACAGGGTGTACATAACATGTCCTTTGCAGATCTTGCTCAAAACCCTATCCCTCTTTTCTGTCTCCTACAGGCTGTTGAGCAGAGATGTATGCCTGGCATACAAGGCATTGTCAAACCACACCCTAATAGACCTCCTGCATGTCTGCAAAACAAACAGTACCAGAATTACTAGTTCTAAAGACTTAAACCTTACCTGTAAATAAATACAATACAGTGGTGAGACAGGTATGTATCACAGGGACTACCCCTTCTCTGGAACAGGCTCCCCATCCATGTGAAGCAGAGTTCCTCCCTAGTCCAATTCAAGTGTGACTTGGACAATTGGATAGGAAACAGGGGAATTCATCCCTGGTAAGTACCTATGTCTCTAATAGACACAGGTGACTTGTAAATGCTTCATCTCCCAGGCCCCTGCTTGTAAATGTTTCATCTCCCAAGCCCCTGCTTATACTTATCAAGGCTACCAGAACTTGTCAGAGATTTAGAATACATGGCTAGGCTTAAAAAAGGCCTTCTTGGTTACTGGCCTAGTACACACCTATGAACTTCATATATAATGTCATGTATCTGTTGTTTACCCCAGGATGAGACTGAAATGGGTCCAATAGAATCAGTGCTCTATCCCAGATAACAAATTCAAAATAAAAATAAAATAAAATAAGTCTTCAAATAAATTAAACAGCACATATTCAACGTATGAGTATAAGGGAAGTGATATATAATATAAATGTACATATTATGAATGCAGATTATTTTGCAGTAAACATTTTGTCGATTTTCACTAAACAATATGAAAGTGTAACATAGATGCAACTATTTAACAGTTGTGAAGTTACACATTTCAAAGTATTACTGGCAAAAAACAGTTGTGAGGTTAAGATTTATTAAGAAAAATAATACTTGTACCAGAGATGGTGCCAAGTTTTTACATACATTCAGACCTATCTCAATAAACATGTCCGTGAACTAACTTTTGTACTCAGTTTGGTTTGCAACTCATAATGGCAGGCTTTGCTCATGGCAATTACCACTACATTGACACTTTTCATTTTTATGCTATATTGGAGCTGGTAACACAAATCTCCCTGCTTTTTAGACTCAGGGGGATCAAAAGTAAAACATTTCCTTTTTGGAGTCTAGTGAAGACATCATTTGTTCATAGGCTCATCAATTCAAACTAGGCTAACAACAGTCAGGGTCTTTACAAGTCTAGCCATGCAGCCCAACCCAATTTTGTCACAAAAACAGTCTGTACTGCAATAAATGGACTGAAGAAGCAGTAGAAGAATTCAGACTCAAGAATCCAAAGCCAAAAGACAAAAAACGCGTTTATTGCAAAGCGTTCGGGTCACAAACACTCTTCCTCAGTGCTACTATCATGAAAGTAAAAAGTACAACATTTAAATAGGAGTTCTCAAAAAACACAAGATTACAGCCAGCCTATCACAGAATTATAATGGTACACCCCCCACCCCATATTACAATATACACTATGTAACAATGCATATGTATATGTAAAAAAGTTATATAAAATCATTTAAAAATCCATATATAAATATATATGCACATACCATACAAATATATATAAACATATACATAAAACTATATATTTTCTGCCTGTTTTTTTACTAAAATTGGCTTCAAGCTAACAGCGTTATTTAAACCAGGTAAAGAATCTGCTTGTAGCCTAACTATCCATTCATACTCTTTAAGTTCAACAATATTAAAGCAATAACCAACAACATGGTGTAGTATATTGAAGATTTACCTACAATTGGTGTGGTTTAATCACAAGGATGAAGCCCGAGTGATTAAACAAAGGAGTCGGTTATTGCTATTATACAATGACATTATTTAAGAAAAAAAATACTTACTTTTCTTAAATAATGTCTTTGTGTAATGGTAGATTGCTGTTCTTCCGCTGGTTGTGGTATACTGCTTCTTCATTTTGATGTACTGCACATGCATATGAGACTTGCGTTCCCACACATACCCAGTACATCAATGCATTGAAACGGAAGCAATGGAGAAAAGAAAGTCTCCGTTGCTCCGTTTTCTCTTTTTTTTTTTAATGGTGAAAAAAAAGGTTTTGGGGCACTTTATACTAACCAAAAAAAGTCTGGGCAACTAGACCTTTTTTGTTGGTATATTGTGGTATTTACAACGGGCACGCTGGTTGGGCTGGGCCAATAAGCGTGCATGTTTTCCGATAATAATAGGGAGTCATTGTATAATATTAATGTTACCACCCCTATTACTAACATATACTAAATCAATAACTTTGAATTTAAAATGATGTTCTTGAACTTTTTCAGAAATGTGTTTACTTAATGCATTAGTTTTGATGTTTCTTCTAATATCAGACTTATGTTCAGCTATACGTTCTCTTAATTTAGTTTTTCTGACAAAGAATGATGAACATGAAGTACAAGTAGCTAAGTAAACAACATTAGTAGTATTACAATTTGCTGAACAATCAAACATATATTCTTTATTAGTTGTGGGGTGTTTAAAAATATCATTCTCTGTATAAATATCCATACAACAACTGCATTTTAGACATTTTGTAATACCTGGTTTACTAAAAACATTTTTATGCTGCCAGTTTGTTTAAAGTCCTTGTAGCACAACCTTCTCTTTAAATTATTTTCATTTCTGTAAGCAAAATATGGTCTATCACCACAAATTTGTTGTAACTCAAGCATTGCCATCAGCATCGTCCAATTTCTTTCTATGATTTTCTTTATTTCAGCAGTTTTTATTTTATCATTTTTGTTCTTCTGTGTTAGTAGTACATTAACAGCACTATCCAAGAGTATAGTTTAATGCTATTATGTCTTTGATCACAGACTTCCTCATAAACCTCTTTCACGTTTCTTAAATCATATCCACTTTCATAAAATTCTTGCATCATATCTTTTGTATTGTCTACTTAATCTAATCAACTGTGCGCTTAGTACCCCTGTGAATACATGAGGTGCATGCATACGATGCCTGTTTACATAGCGCTTTACTTGAACATCTTTATGTACCCTAGTTTCTATTCTTCCTTCTATTTTACTTATCTCTACATCTAAAAAACTATCTTTTCATTTGAACTCTCCATTTTAAACTTTGGAAAGCTGGTAGTAGAGTTAAGATAAGCAATGTATGTATTTAACTCTTGTCCAAAGCATTACAAGAGTTAAATACATACATTGCTTATCTTATTTAGTAGGGAGTGGGGTGAATTTAGAGCTAAATCTATCAACCAGTAGATTTGCTATGTCACCCTGGTCAGTGGAGGTTGTGCCATTGACTACCAGTTCTGCACACTGCTGATTAATACCTTCATGACATAACTGAAGAAGGCCTTGTGATTGTTCTTAGCTTGGGATGCTATCCTGGCCTCATAATTGGTCTTGCTGGACTTTATTAGACCTGTTAGTTTCTTATTTAGTTGAATCAGAGAGGTCTTGTTTCTATGAGAGTTGCTCTTCCTGAATTTCGCCATAACTATTTTGCTTTGTTATATAGCCTGTTAACGTAAGCGTTCCATCAGTGTGGTTTGTTTTTAGTGTTGGATCTGGACTTACTTCTGGTAGGTATGGCAGCATCAATGCAGCCATTTACATGGTTGTACAGCGTTTTTTGTAAATAATTCTTCATAAAGAGGGCAACCTGTAGCTGGCCAGTACATGGTAGAGAAACTTGTCAATAGAGACTTGGATGTGGATAAACTCCAAGGCATCAACCTGTTTAACCAATGTAGAGCTGTATTTGCTGGTAACATACACTGAGACATCTCCACTGTCTGCACTGCTGTTGGTCTAAATGTCTGTAAGGTATTGTAGCCTTCGATTGTCAGTGTACTTTCTGTGGTTTTAATCCAGTCTTAGTAAAAGCATAAATGTCTAAATTTTCCAGAGTTAGGAGAGGTTGTAGTGTGTGGAGTCTCTTATTCAGGCACCTAACATTAAGCAGTAACACCTTAAGGTTGCTTTGAGGTTTTTTTTTTTGTTTTGATTTTTTTTTTGTTTTTTTGCTATGTTGGTAGTTTTGTCATTTTTACATTGCTTAAAAATGTCTATAAGGAGATGGATAGAGTTTTAGTCAATATCCAAAAGCCCAAGGGGATAGGTGCAGATCACCCTTTGCAAAGCAAAGTGGTCTAGTAACCACATCCTCCCATGCTGATAGATATTGAACTCCCCTGGAGTGACACCAGAAACTAAGCTAATTATTAAAATCAGTAATTTTCTGTTCATAATGTGGCATCATCCTTGGTGAAGGTAGAATGCTGCTGAATGCAAAGTACGTACTTGTCTATGGCACATATTCAGAGAGAGCCACAATGTCTCTTTTCATATAATCTAGTGAGGTATGCCTCTGGTCATTCACACTTACATGAACTATGAAAGAATCATATTGGTACCTGTAGTGCAGTGACCTGAATGCATTTGTGATATTGTGGATAATAGCTCCAGATATGCAACTAGCTGTTATCTTCTCCTTGTCCATCCTGGTGAGAGGAGTATCTATATGCCATATAATAGAATTCCCTATGACAAGAGTACTAGGTAAAGTGTTTGCTTGCCTTATAGGCTTTGTTCTTGGGAGATCATTGGGTGTACACTTATGTGTGGTATTAGGTGTTGCATTAGTTATGTGCTTTAGTGATTGCTATTGAATGTGTTGCAGTTTAATGGACTAGGAAGTCTTTGAGGTTTGGAGAGGTTTCTTTTAAGTGTGTCAGCATAAAAAGGTCTATGTGTGTGGTGAGCGGTATGTGTGAAGGATGTAGTGTGTGTGTGTTTTTGATAACCTTGTTTGTAAGCGAGATTTTTGCCTCCAGGGAAGTTATATATGTACAGCTCTCTCATACTGTGTTAGTTTCTTTAAGGATTAAATAGTTGTCTGAGTATATGAGACAATTGCTACATTATCTTAGGATGTCCACATCTACACAGCTGGGGTCTTTATTATACAGACGAAATTTCAAAATCTCAAACGCTCACATGAGCAGAAATGCAGGTAATCAAAATCGATATTGTGAGGGGCTGTGCCCCCCATTAAATATATATTCCAACTCTGAGATTGCACTACAGTGAGGAAAGGGCACATTTTCTGATCTTCACTGTACCGCAAACTCATAATAGCGATTATGAAGAATGGCATTTTTTGACATCTAAGCTGTTCAAGATTTTGATTTTTCGTCAATCTAATAGGGACCCCACAGCTAGTCACAGAGATATTACAAAATTGCAAACCTATGTTATCAGGACCTGTATTAACGTTGGGCTGTTATGATTTAAGGTCTTGGTTTTACAAGGGTCACCTGAGTGGTGTCTAGGGTGAAGGCTAGATGATCGATAGTGCTATGATCTTAGTGTTGCATTACACTATCTAGGTGCTCTAAGCTTAGCTTCATGCATTGCCTTTCTGTGTTACAGGTTAAAGTCCTAAGAACTAGCTTTATAGGTTTACTGCTGTACAGGGTATTGTTAACCACCACTGAGTGGTGAACAGTCCCATGAAAACATGCCTAATTTATAGTAGACAGCAAAAGCTGAAAACTAACTCCCGTATTCTCTGGCCAATAAATGACCATACTTTAAGCATCCTGTAGTGCCCCCAACTCAGAGATGCCAGGCAAATACCTTCTGTCACAAGATGCATGATCTTGAATCTTCTTAATGAAAAGGCACAGCAAACTAGCTTGAAAGGGCACTAAGTCCCTAAAAAAAGCCATCTAGCTGATGAAACAATCTCCCTTTAAGCTTCAGTGTGTTTCCCAACTCAGACTGGCCAGGCTACTTTAGTACTGCCACTGCAATAGCAGTCCTTATCTACTTAATGTAAAAAACACACTTCAATTAGTCAAAAGTGAAAAGGTACCAAGTAGCTGCAACAAGTATTTGTCACTTTAAGCTCCCTTGTGTATTTTCCAACTCAAACAGGCCAGACTACCTTTCTACTGCCAACCTTCTTAGTGGAAAAACACACTTCAGATAGACAAAACTTATCAGAATTAATTCAATTCAAATAACTAGTTACAACAAGTAATTCTCAATTTAAGCTTCTCTGTGCATTTTTCAACTTGGACTAACCAGGCTACTTTACTACTGCCGCAAGAACAGCAGTCCTAATCTTCTTAATATAAAACAAACTTTAGTTAGCTGTAACTGAAAAGGCACCAGAAACAAGTCTAACAACTATCAACAAGTAAGGTGATTCAAAGGTGGGCAAGCCAGCAGTGAGGAACATACACACTTCTTAGGCAATTTCAAAGTACACTTAACAGTCTAAGGGAAGGGCCTTACCAGTTTCTTCTGTCAGTTACCAGTAAGATAAGCAGAGGGGATGAGACTGGGAGGAACTTCTAGGACCAGCTATACAGTAGGATTAGGCAGTTCATAAGCCTCTAAGTATAAAACCAAAACAGGGAAAGAGAGGGTGGAAGGGAACCAAATTCAGAAAAAAAAACACCTGGGCCCCAGCACAGAAACCCAAAAGCAATAGCTTTAACTTCAAATAAAGAACAAAAAATGTACAAAATTTGTTTAAATGGTAGGATAAGTGCATTAATAAAGCTGAGATAGTGGTCTGGTCATGTGCTATAAAATACAGGGGGGGGACAGCCTGGGTTGATTGACTTCTGCAATCTCTGAAAAACAACTAGACCCAGCAGAGAAACCAAAAAGCAACACAGACTATCCATCAGGTCAGTGAACCAGTTATGATATGGGTGAGAATCTTGTTATATAACTGAGGTGGTCTGTTTGTAAATTGCTGAAACAACTGTCCCTAATACCTGCAATTCTAGTCCTTAATTTATTGTCATGTGTCCCTTCTATTTTAAAATTAATTTTCAAATCATTGCCATAATATTAATACAAAATATTATTTTTAATGTGTCTGTCTATATTTTTAATTTAAAATAAAGGCAAAGTTATGTCACCAAGTTTGAGGTGAACCTGTGCTACTAGGCTTCTTACAATTTGTTTAAAGGAATGGCTTAAACACATATGCTAAGTTTCCAGCAAATGTTCTTAAAGAATGGCTTTAAGAACAAGTATATGGAATATATGCCCAAATATTAAAACTTAAATCTATACTGAAGGCTAGAAGAATAAGGATTGGCTCTAACATGGAGGCTTGGCTGCCAGAAGACCTATGAATGGTTTTGGCTTGGAGGCTGGACTGTTAATCAGGTCCTGAATGGAGGTTATTTCTATTGGACATAGAGAGGGTGTGAACTGAATTTGCAACAGGCATTGGCTAACTAGGGTTTTAAGTAAAATGAGAGCACAAAGTATAATCATGATCTGAAGAAGGCTAATATAGCCGAAAGCGCTTATCAGAAGTCAACTCAACACTGTACTCATTTTACCATTGTTCTTATTTGGAGAATAAAGTTTTACTTTTAACAGTTTTTATCCAGCTCTGGTGGCTCTCCAAGGATATTCTTCTCCTTTTATATTTTCTTTTTCTTGGTGCCTTCAGCAGTGCAACTGTGTTTTCACTCAGTCAAATATTAAAACTTGCATTCATTTTATTTGCAAGGCATGATGGCAATTGTGTGATTTTATCATGACATTTGTTCACTAGGTATCCGTATATTATGCATAGGTATAATGCACATTTGTGTAGCATTTAATGAGCATGATCTATGGTAAAACTCTGTTTGTGATCAAATGTTATACCTCCCTATATTTAAACATTGCATGCATACATGCTCACACACACACACACACACACACACACACACACACACACACACACACACACACACCAAATTTAATTTTCGGTTAACCTTTCCTTATTAGCCCAACAGGAGAAAAAAACTTGTAGTAAGCACTATAAAAGTTTGCAAGTATGATGTCTCATTTGCTTTTGTGAAACAGATTATATAACAGTATGTTCAGGGGCTATATAAAATAAAAATAAATACATTGAAGTTTCACTGTATAAGTAAAACATCAAAATGCATAAGAAGCTATAAGAAATCATTCCACGTACAGTCACTTTTATCATTCCATGTAGAGTCTTTTTTTTTAATTTGTGTAACAATATTTCACTTTGGTCTTTTTTGAACCCAGTCATTTACACAAATAATGTCAGTAGTACACATCCATATTGGTGACTTGCATGAGAAATTTCAGTTTCCCTTTGTGAAATTTCATTATATACAAGCAAGTTAGTTTTTTCTACTTTTATAAAGGGAAAAAATGGACTTTGCTTCACGAATATGAAATAATTGTCTGCATTATGATCACATTTCAGGGCATTGTAACCTGTATCATTCATCACTTATTCTGGTAATTTGTTGGACTGGATGAATTGCACCTAGGCTGAGTAAATCTCGAGGATGTGTTACAAAAATGTGGAATACAATATAGTTGTACTGTTTTCAGACATGATGACACAAATATTGTTACAGCATAATTTCCTTTCTTGAGAATGCATTTGGCTACAATAACTTTGCATTTCGTACCAGAATAGCACTTGAGGCACTGTTACGAAAACCGAAACTATAAGCTTGCTGGCTCAAGAAGAGAGGGAGAGTGTGTGTGTGTGTGTGTGTGTGTGTGTGTGTGTGTGTGTGTGTGTGTGTGTGTGTGTGTGTGTGTGTGTGTGTGTGTGTGTGTGTGGGAGCGCGCATGACAGAAAGAGAGAGAGAGAGAGGAATGAGACACAGAGACTGATTGAATTTCTGCAAATTTTAACAATTCTAGAATACAAGGTGGAAATACCAGAACTGAATACACATGATTGAATGAATACTGAAGGAAATTTGTGTTTGCTGTGCTGTATACATATATATATATATATATATATATATATATATATATATATATATATATATATATATATTTATTTATTTATATATCTAAAGACATGCGTCTGGAGCATCTCTCCTCGGGCCTCCGCTGAAAACAGGCTCTGTGGAACCTAGTCTGACTTTCCCGGTCAACAAATGTTAAATAAATAAAAAAATACACATATATATATATATATATATATATATATATATATATATATATATATATCATACCTCTCAAATGTGCAGATTTTCGCCTCATATTTTAGGTCCGCTTTTCACAAAATTGAGGTTTTCTGTAAAATTATGTCATCTGTTCAGACCTGATACATGCGTTAGTTTTGTTTGCTGCATACACGAATGATACAATTCATGAAGATCCTATTTTTTGTGTCAGTTCTTCAAAATCATACAACACATGCAATATCAGAAACCACATGGTGGAAACCAATATATAGGATTATTATGATTAGGTTTCCGATCATAACCGGGGTGTTATGTGGTTGAGATGCACATGTCATTACTTTGCTTTAGAGTTCCAAATAAAGCTTAACCCATTACAAAACTATCTGCCAAGCAATTCAGACAACAGTTCTTAAAATGCTTTAATTAAAATTATTTGCTTCAGTTAATTCATAGGGATAAGGTATATTATTAAGCATCACTATTTCACCTCGACAACGAAACTCAAAAGGTGAATCTTGACATCCATTTCTTGCACATGTAACCTTGGGTACGGTTAAAAAGACCCAGTCATAATTATTTACAGCTCATAGAGCTTTACCTGCTTACAGGCACTACAAAAAGTAAAGAAAAAGTGTGTAATAGCACTAATCATTTTATAGCTTTGAAAGCTTTAACACATTTACCCCTGCTGCACAAAGAGCAGCCACCAAAGATGAATAGTAGGAAGTAGGCAAACACTTTGTTCTGACTTACAAAAAAGTGCATATGAAATGTTCACCATCTTTCTGTCACTGTTCTGTTGTGACTGCTGAGTGCTATTAATGCTATAGTGTAAGACTACTGCTTAACAATACTTAGGGGTGCATAACAAAAGATGGTTAATTGCCTTGCAGACATCATAAAGGTGCTTAATAGGTATGTCTTTCCATAATTTCAGAGTATAATTGCGACACATCATGCACCAGAAATAAATAGAAAATTTGAATAGGCAGCGCATTTAAGAGATAATTTCTTTCAGTCCATTTACTAACATGTACGTCCACATTTCACTTTAACTGTATAAAAATGACCTCAAGTATGACATTAAGCAATATAATCAACTTCCCTTTGAATGTGCACCTGTGTTATCTCATTAGCCCATTATAATTTGAATCACATACAGAACATCAGAAATGAAGCCACGGCCTTGACCAATGAGAAAACGAAAAAGAAACAGGGATCCATACCCCCAAAGCTTCTGTGGGACACAACACTGATGGTTAATACTGCACTAAGGCTGAGTAACTTCCATCAGTGCAAAATAAGTCACAATCCTCTAAGCATGAAAATATAAGATCAGAGAATAGAAACATAACGGCTTGAGCTTAAGCATAAGACCCTGGCTGAATAAACATTGACATAGTGCACTGAAAGCCACACAGCAGCACACAGTGTGTGGAACACAAACTTTAATAAATAAATAAAACTTGGCAAGAAAGTATTACACCATTCCAGAATGAAGGGAAACCAACATATCTACAACCATCAGATGCAGAAATGGGCTACACTGGCATAATTATTGTGTGAAACATAACGTAATTAGTAACAGACAGACATGAAAAAACATATTGCTGTTTTTTTGCAGCTGTGCATATAGTAAATGTGAGGCTTTTACTAATTTAAAAGTGTCTATCTCTAGCCATAGATTTGAAGTATATGCTGCTAAAGCAGAAACACATAGTATTTGCCTGTGAGGTCTGCACACTTCCACATATGCCCCAACCCTGGCTATAGTACCATGTGTACCCATGTACATGTTGTAATATGTCCTGGTGATGTATATGACCTCTGCCACCCAACACCCCCTGCTAATTATATATGATAACTCCAAGATTGTACAAAATTGGAGAAAGCCCTAAGAATCAAGCATTCTCACAATCCTGTCAACCATCTGTTTAACTGACCAAAAGCACAACTAAATAGATGTCAGTGAAATACACTGTTGACCAAACCATTTGCATTCATATATACACACACATGCACACACACACACACACACACACATATGTATATATATATATATATATATATATATATATATATATACATACATTCATACATATGTGTGTGTGTGTGTGTACACACGCACACACACACACACACACACACACATATATATGTGTGTGTGTGTGTCTGTGTGCATATGGGTGTGTGTCTATGTATAAAAATAATATGTACTTTATATAGTTGATTTAAAAGCTATGCTGACATTTTGCTGACAAGTCAAGGGACAATATACAAAACTGTATAAATGTCAATGAAATGAAATTCACTTTAATTATAAATGTAGTTTTTTTCACTTACTAAGATTTTTTTTTTTTTTTACAAATTTACTATACCTGATACAATAGACATTATTTAGAGGTAAGGAATCACTACATTCACAAACCGAACTGTGGGAGGTTTAACAGTTCACTGATTCATAGGCTCACAGGTACATAGGCATATACTAAGCTAACGACCACCAAGTTTTTTTATAAGCCTAGCTGTGTAATCCAACCCATTTGTGTCCCTTTGTATCATAGGTGTTTATTAGCTCTATCAGAGACATGGGGGGGGGGGGCAAACCTGAGTGAATTTCCAATTTTTCTCAGTACTTCTGAAATCTGAATATTACTTTCTGGTTTTAGCAGAGTAAAATATGTTGAAAGCCTGGATCTCAGACTTACTCCCATTCTTAATTGTGAAGGTGAGACAACTTGTATAAATATAGTTCTCTAATCTAACAATGCAAAATAAATTTTCATTTGAGACAATCTATCACATTTCTTCAGTATACACTTTGCTGCCTAGATCATGTGTTCCCCTTATCCATCTGATAGTATTTATCTTGGATTTGAAGTGATGTGTTGCAACTCACAGGCACTTGAAAAGTATTGGGATCTTGAGTAACAAATTATGAATCATTGCCTGACATCACTAAGACAGACATTTGCAAAGACTGACTTGAGTACATTTACCATAGTAGAGGCAGGGATATAGGTTCATAGGTTCATAGATTAGTACTAGACTAACTGCCCCTGTGGGCCATTTTAAGCCTAGCCAATTACCCCCTATGAGAATCAAACCCTGCACCTTGTGTCTGTAAGGTAAACACCTTAACCATTATGCCAGCCTCCCACCCCCTTTCAAATAAACAGCTTCTGAATATGTTCAGTGCAGTTGCTTGTATGTAACTTGTCTGCCAAAACAGTATTTTATTTATCTCATTCCCCCCAGTAGAGATCTTTTGAGTTTGTACTTTAACTCCTAATGGGCTTGGTTATCATCTCATTGTTCAAACAAATGTTCACGTCTGTAGAACAATAAGTGATGCTAAAAAACTCAAAAGGCAAACAATGTAGCACAAAGCAGCCTTTACAATAGTTGAATTCATTCAACTGTAGGTCTTAAACTGGATTTTATACGTTGCAATAACCACAGTAAATGAGAATTCTGCAATGTTGTATAATCAGCTTAAGATGTCTCTGTAACCACTCAAGCAACACACACTGCTGGCTGCATTTTCTTTATACAACTATGAGCTTTTCAATGAGGCTGGATGGGTACATCTCATGGAGTGAGGTGGCATGTCCACCCACTAAACTGAGTTTCATGAGTAGCCATCAGCCTGTCCAGGGATTGCCAAGATATTTAGATAAATATGAACATTATTACAATACAAATAAATAGTATACATATAATATTCAATATCTCTTTACTTGCACTAGACTGAGGTCAAATATCAACACAGTTCTGTTTGTCATTGTGAATGCTTTTAGATAGAATCTCTTAATATCTTGTATGTAACATGATTTTGGCATTATTAATGCAAATATAAACAACCAATATTTGAGGCCTAGAAGCACCAGAAGGATGTAACTGGAGAAATACCCAGAGTCTATCATTAACCAAGTTTGCAAATGACTCTAAACTAGTTGCTATTATTAATTCCTCCATGGACCCTCGTATCTTTCAGGATGGGCTTGACAGAACCAAAACGTGGTGTACTGACCATACTTTTAATCTTATATCAAAAGAGTATAGAATAGCTGCCTTTAGGAAATAAGTCTGTCCTATTCTGCATAAATCTATACAGTTGAGAGGTATGTCTATCTCAACAAGTCTTCTATATGGTTATGCCCCAAGCAGACTCCAAAGAATTTTTCCTTGGGTAGATTGCAAATGTTGGAGGAGGTGTGATGGGGACGAAAGAGGTAATTGTGAACATATATTTTGGGAGTGTAATGTGTTGGCTACAAATCCCCTGCAGACTACTCTATCAAAAATACTGGGTGAGCAAATTGGTATAACTAAGGAAATTATTTTTTGAGCTGTGATTCAGAATTGCCTAGACATAGTAAGGCCTTGTTGAGTTTAATCCTAGTCGCTGCCAAAAAAGCAATTACTAGAAAATGGAAATCAAAGTCTAAACCAACTGTACTAGAAGTATTGAATAAACTAACAGAGATAAAATAGCTGGAAATGAGATCAGTAGAAAAGGACAGGAACAAATTACATGGAAAAATGGGAATTGTGTGAAGAATACATGCAGAATAATGTTTTGGAGGTGGAATGAAGTTTACAAGAAAGAAGTAATTTATTGATTGGATAGATTATGATTGATCTGTAATGTTTGCAGCTGAAAATATGTCAATACGATTTGGTTTCATTTATATAAATGTATGATTGCCTACGTTATAAGTGATAATTTAATAAAGATGTTTCTTGTTTTTTAAAAAAAAAAATGTCTACTATATGGCTTTATACTGAAATGTCAGCACTTGAAATGCCAAGTGCAAAAAAGACCAAAAACACAAGAGAAGAGAGCATCTCAAAAGTCACTCTTCTTAAAACTTCTTTTTGCAGGGGGAGCAAGTCCCCTATACCCCCCAAACTTATATACATCAACTCTGAGATCACCATACCTTAGAGAAAGGAGAATATTCCGAGAAGTTGCATCTCAGACTTGGTATATACAATTCCCATCTTTTGGTCATTCAGTCTTTGCCTTTTGGGACTCACGAACAAAACACGATTTTACATAATGCCCTGCTTCACTACATGTCCAGCAAACTTAATTTTTCTCTTGTATGGCCTTAATTTCATGGCTACAGCCACAGCGAATACACTGGATGTGGTTCTTTGCTGTTCATTTGTCCCATCCTGGACAATAAGTCCAAAAAAAAGTGCCTGGGCTCGCTGGTGGTGATCCAAAAGAATTTATTGACAACAGATTCCACTCTAATATTACGCTCAAACCAAGGAAAACTACAAAATAAAATAAAATGAACGCTCTTCTATACACACATTATTGGTTGTTGACACTTTTTTTTGGACTTATTGGTTGTTGACACTTTTTTTTGGACTTATTGGTTGTTGACAAGTGCTCATATCCGTTGCTTGGTTCGCCATCCTGGACAATGCTACATGTGACCATGTGTAACCCTGTTGATTTTTATTTTCAGTTTATTTATAATCTTTCGACTTTATTTTTTCTGTATTCTTAGGTTTTCTGTCATTTGTACATGCTTCTGTTCCATCCTTTAGGGATTTCAAGCACTCATTTGATAGGCTGTATTGCAAATATCTACAGCTTTCTCAAGTACTGGGTTTGATTATAATAACAGTATGTGACACACAAGTAAATTACATACCACTGCAAAATCCACTTGTGAATTGTTCATGAATTAGTCAGATATTCAGTATCTTCTGTACCCTATACTTTAGTAAAAAAATAAATGTCAGGCATAGGGTATATTATACCTGGAACAATACATCTCAAAATCTTAGCAGCAAATCTGGACAAAGCCAAGAACAATAGGGAGACAAAGGGCCAAAAATAGGGACAAATGTTAAATACTGCTCTTATAAACTTAGAAAGTTTCTAGAATAAATGTTTTGTGTTAACGTACATTTTCCGAAGGATATGAAATCTGAAAATCAAATGTCTGTCATTATTTAGTGAATTCAACTCTCACTGATTTTCTAAAAAAACACATATTTTATGAAGAACAGACCAAAAATACAAGGCAAAAATATGGACAGTTGAAAGGGATGCCTAGAACTTAATTTTCATTGCTGTCAAACTACTCTGTTCCTCCTTACTTAGATACTGAGCAAGAATATTGAATACCTAGAAGCCCTCCCCCATGACTTGAAGGATATTTTCAAAGTTCTGTTTTTTGGTTTCTCTTTGATATCAGTCAATGTAAGATATAGTTCAAATCTTTGCCTTTAAGACTTTCAATTTTCTAACATTGTTCTCTGTAGTTATAGAATAGGTGGAAGTTGCATTATCTAGCCCCAAAAATTGAAAATAATCTTTCCAAAAACTGTTGCTTAAGATATGTGCATATAACTGCAAAATAATCAGATTTAGCATTTTATGTGCTCCAGATCTGTTACTAGGCTAAAAAAATTACAAGGTGGGTTCTATACAAAAAGTTGAAAGAAAATAAAGAGAGAACGTATGCACTGAATTACTGTTCATAGGATACACAGTGAAAATGAAAGATATTCAAACAGCAGCGGCAGTAGTCTATAAAAACAAATTATGTGGGTGATCTGTATAGACTAAACAAAAGAAATGATTAGCTCTGCAAGTTAACCATTTGAAATGTCAGGACGTACTTCAGTGAATCCTGAAATATGTTGACTGAATGGCCAAAGAAATGGACTTGCATATATCCATTCTGAGGGACGTTTTCTCATAATATTCCCATTTCTGTGAGCTACGGTGATCTCTTAGTTGGTGTTTATTTAATTTTGAGGGAGTGAAGAGGCTTAACTCTTACATTGGGGGGGGGGGGGTAGAAGGGGCTCCTCCTGCAAGAAAAACAAAAGTTTAAAGGAGAAGATCAAGGTTCGATATTTGCTCTTCTACATTTTCATTTTTTTTTCTATGTGCTGGAACTTGGTGTTGTGAGTGCCGACATTTCAATATGGAGTCATTCTGCAATCTTTAATGTTAAGTCCATTTTATGCAAGTCAGAAACCTTCCATAATTCTGATACTAGGTTCTGTGTCTTTTTCACTTTTGACACCACAGTACCTTAGTGGATCTTCCAGCCTGATCTGTCATTCTGGGGCCTCAAAACAGAAGACACGAAATAGACATACTGTTAGTTCAATATTTTGTTAAGTATCGAGACTTTTGTTGTCACACAAGTCCTGTCCCCACATAATTCAACTTCTTATTGATAATACTTTCTGAATTATTCTAGCTGCCACATATATTAGCATTCAGCATTAATCAACAGCCATGCAGTAAATACTATGGGTTTCTCTGTACCACAATGAAGTTTGTGCAACAGAACAGCATAAGTTCCTTAAGAAGAAACAAGAAATGCTTACATAAGAGGCAAAGAAGACAAGGTGGAATAGATAGCCACCTTTTTTTTAATGTAAATAGTTCTTTCAACTCCTGTAAGAACTGTCCAGAGTTCTCCATCCATGCCCATTCAGACATTTCCTGAAACAAAATCTCTATGAAACATAGTATTGTAAATAATAATAATAATTATCATGCTAATGGTACTGACCTCATGGTAGCTATTCATTAGTCCCATAAGTAGCCTCATTTAAAATACATTAAAGACTTAGGAGCCTGAAATACAGCACTTTCCCACCTGTATGACTTCTAATTTTTTCATCTACATGTCTGAAATATTAAGTTTCATCTTTGAAAAATTCAAACTTGCCTCTGATTACTCCATTAGTCCATCTAGAAGTTTCTGCCATTTCCCATTCAGCAGAGTAATATCCTGATGTTATACATTAAGAATTCCAATGAATACCTCATCTCTTGCCTGCAGACTAAGAGAAGAAGCAAATGTCAATCAAAAAGGCAGACTATAATACTGGGGAGTCATTTCTAAGTATCAAATATTAAAAAAGTCTTAAAACTCTTCTACTTCCATTTGTGCGTATGTCTCCATTATGCTAAGTTTTGCAAATTTAGTCAATTTATAGAGACATTAAATGTCCTGTTAGTATAATACAAGCAGGAGTTGCAATATAAAGTAAGAGAAGAATGGGCTTATAGCATATTTAGGTAGAGTCGAGGCAGAGAAATCGATTGCAGGAAGGAAGTGAGTGAAGAAGGGAGAGTAGGGAGGTATGAATAGGTACTTGTTCATATTTAGGGATATACTTTATCCTGGAGTTGAGCAAGGAAAGAAACAGATTTTGGCCAGGAAGTCTTTCAGAATAGGTTTAAAGGACTGGAGGAAGTGCATTAACCTGATGGATACAGGTAAGGAGTTGCAGGCTTTAGTAACATGGTATGAGTACCGACCGTGCCCAGCAGATTTGATAGGTTTGTGGTCAGAGAAGAGGTTTTGGTCATTGGATTATAATAACTGATTGATAACATAGTTGTGTACAAAGGTATTTAGTGCTGGACATGCAGATCGATGCTTGATAATTTTATAGGTGGTAAAAAGCTGAGTATTCTTAGCTGATGGGAGTACTTCTAACCAGTTGAGACCATTTCCTACTATACAGTGATGGGCACTGAAAGGGATATTTACTGCAAATGTAGCCACTTTACTATAGCATTGCTCAAGTTTTGATTTTCCTGATGCCTAGAGGTTAATTAGAATGGGAGCACCAAACAGTAGTGAAAGGAAGAGGTAAGTAGTGCAAGTGTGGTTTTATTTACATTTGTGAGACTGTTTTTGGCACTGTAAAGCATCTCTAGTTTTTGGTGAGTTTTTCATTCAGTTTTGTATATACAAGTCAAATATTTAAGATTATTATCCACTATCACCCCTAATAACTTGCTATGAGAAATTACTTTGATGGTTGTATTAGTAAGAGAGAGAATTTTAAATTTTGTTTTTCATGGGAGAGGCATTTGGAGAAAAAAAGTAGTAGTTTGTTTTTTGGGGGTTTGAGAATGTGTTGCGAGTTACAACACCATGTTTCAGTGGATGTTAAAGCTTCCTGAGTAATTTTTCGGAGATCTGCCAGGTTGTCAGATTTGCATAGGAGTGTGAAGTCATCTGCATATTGTAGTAGGGAGGCATGTTATGTGGATGTGTGGAGGGTGTTAGTATTAATGTTAAAGCGGAGGGGACCAAGGATAAAGCCTTTTGGTACACCAGTGTTGACTGGGAGGTATGAAGAGAGGGTGGAGTGCCATTTTATTTAAGGCTCATATCTATTGAACAGGTAGCTTTTTAACCATAGAAGGGTGGGCTGAGAAGGACCTAGTGAGGACATTTGAAGTAGAAGCTTGTTGTGACGAACTGTGTCAAAGTCTTTAGACAAGTCTAGAAATATGCAGTAGACTAGGTCACCATTACCTCCAACTTTATTAACATTATGTATAAAGGTTAGATGCGCAATGGGAGGAACAGAAGCCATGTTTTGTGGGGGATAGGAATTCCTCCTGCAGGAGATAAATTACCGATTGTTTTTGAATACATTTTTCAAGTAAAAGTTAGTAATGTCTGTTGTATTTCCTTCTTTGCATAGAAGGATAATGCATGATTTGTTTCTACATGGAGGGGATGTGGGATTCCGCGACTTACCTATTTATAAGGATTCAGATTTAACTGTTTATGGTCACTCTAAATTTAGAATGTAAACAGCTCTTCATACAGCTATTTCAAAATAATTGTGTTTAATAATTTTGCAACAATACAAACACACGTACACACAGACACACACACACACACACACACACACACACACACACACACACACACACACACACACACTCACACTCACACACGTACACACACACACACACACACACACACACACACACACACACACACACACACACAGTTATTACTGATTCATTTATTGTTTTACATTTGTTAACCAGGTATGTACATTGGTCCGAAGACCTTTTTCAGGCACAACCCATGTCCAGCATGCAAAGGACAGCGGCCACAGTAATAACCTACACAACACTTGTTCACAGATGAAACAAAATCAGTCATCCAGAAAAGGCAATTCTTGCAAACAAATCAAATGTAACACAGTTATTCACAGATTAAATAGATAAGGCAGTTGTTCTAACCATTTTAACAGATAAACCATAATTCAAGAATTAATTATGATGTTTTGATGTAACCAGGTTGATAAGGCTAAAAAAGAGAATTAATGAAAGTTTAACATGAGCACAGTTTTAGGGGGATGAGAAACAAGAGAAAGAAAGGGGTACAGTAAGTAGATATGCTGTCACGATCAAGGCAAGAAACGAATGAAAAGCCAAAGTTGTGTTAGGAGCGGGATGAGAAGTCATTTATAAGTGGGTTTACAGTGTATGAGGATGGTGTAAAAAAAGTAAAGCTGGGAAGGTGAGGGTTATCAGCCAAAAGCATCAAGGCATTTATGTTGAGTTGATTGTTTATGGTGTTCCCTGGAGAGACTCTTGAATTACTGGGAAAAGAAGGCTTGTTTAATTTTACTAGGGATCTAGTTCCAGGAAGCAGAGTTTATGAAAATTATTTTCTGCGACAGTGAGAGCCACGGTGGTACAGCGGTAGCATTGTTGCCTCACAGCAAGAGGTTCTCCTGTTCGATGCTCAGCTGGAGTGCCTTCTGTGTGGAGTCTGCATGTCCTCCCTGTGGTCGAGTGGCCTCTGAAAGACATGCTTGAATGGGTGATGGGCTGGCAACTTGGCACCATAAAAATCGACTGTCAATCATTAGCGGACCGGAGTTCTGCTGTGGCGACCCCTAACCGGGAAAAGCCGAAAAAAAAAACATTTTCTGCAACAGTGAGACTGAGGGGTTGGTGGAGCAAGAGGAGATTGTCAGAGTTACATAAGATCAGTAAAATGCCAAAATACTGAACTAGGTAACATATAGGTAGGCAGCAGTATTCACTGATGAGTTTAAATGTGATTATGTTAAGGAGCAGAGAGGGTATGAACAGAATTGGAAGCCAGTTGTTTTATAATGTCAGTTTTTAACACTGAAGTTTTTTTTTCCTATTTTTACTTAGATTTAGGAGTCATCATCTAACTGCTTCCATACAACTTTGCATTCCTAACTACAAAAATGTTTTTACAAAACTGGAGACATATTTTATTTTGAAATGTTTTGAAATTCTAACTGCCTTTTATTTAAGCAACTTCAATGCATTTGCAACATTTCCATGTAAATTCATATTTAGTAATATGTGAATATTAATTTATTTGCATGATTAATTATGTTTTGAAAAGTACACAATATTCACTTCTTTCAGCATTTGACTATAAATTTCCTCCATATTTTATGTATAGTTAATATATATTATTACCTTACTTGTAGTGGTGCTAAAAAATAACGCTGTTCCTTTTCCTAAATATCTCTCTCTCTTCCTCTCTCTCTCTCTCTCTCTCTATATATATATATATATATATATATAGATATAGATATATATGTAGCTATAGATATAGATATAGCTATAGATACAGCTGCGGCAGGGCTAGCTTCCCAGTGGTATGAACCTTAGCTCTAAATTATTATCACTGCTGTAGTGACACCCATACCCCATGTGCAAAAATGGGAAAAAAGGAGTTGTGGATGCATAGATATATAGATATAGATATAGATATATAAGGAGAAATAGATATAAATATAGATACACATGTATATAAAAAGTCAGTTGATGCTGTTTATTTGTCTATAAATATATATATATATATATATATATATATATATATATATATATATATATATATATATATATATATATATATATATATATCACTATATCTCTAAATATTATATATCTATATGGATCTACTTCACTTACCCAAAAATCCAGATGGCTAATATACACACATGTGTGCGCGAGGGACTGTAGAATGTCTCGGTGTGAGTTTACTGTCTTTTTCTGTTAATGCGATCTCGGAGTTAGTATATATAAGTAGGGGTGTGTGTGGGGTGCAGCCCGCCACATGGGGGGTGTGGGGGGGGTTTGGCTCCCTGCTTATATGTAGTATAGGTTTGTAGATGTGTGGTATTTTGTTTGTATGTGTGTTTTTTTTTTTTGTAGTGTGGGTATTGTGGTGTATGTGTGTTGTGGTGTGGTGTATGGTTTGTGTTCGCAATTTGAAGTTTTGGGATTTTGGGCTGTTGGTGTTTTGTGGATTCGACTTTATGGTCTCGAGATACTGAAATTCAACTTTTCAGCATTTCGAGATTATAAAGTGAATCCATATATATATATATATATATATATATATATATATATATAAAATGTGTGTGTGTGTGTGTGTGTGTGTGTGTGTGTGTGTGTGTGTGTGTGTGTGTGTGTGTGTGTGTGTGTGTGTGTATAGATAAATACATACACGTTAGTAAGTTAGTTAGTTGACGTGTTAGAAGTGTCATTGGCACAGCAGATACAGAACAGTGTGGATTCTCTTCCCACATGGGGAAGACGGATTGTTAATACTGCAGTGCTTCTGTACAACTGACTGTGTCACCCTTTGGATGAGATGTTAAACCCAGGCCCAATCTGTCCAAGTTAATGATAGCTCAAGTGGATGTAAAAGGTCCCATGGCACTTATTGAAAAGAGTGGGGGAAAGTTCTCTGATACCCTGGCCAAATTTCTCCTTTTAGTATAAATACTACCTCAGGTCTTCCCTAAAAAAGACACCATGCATAAATAAATAAAAATAAAAAAATAAATATTTTTTCTGGTAAATTGCTGGGGATTATAGTCAGTCAGTAACACCAAACATTAGAGGTTCATCCTTCTTGTTGATACAACATCTGTTTTTCTATTAACTCTTTAAGTTAATCAGAGTAATATTTAAAAATTGTCCGTGATTTGGGGGCTTTGTCCTGCCATTGTTTTTGGCCTCACCCACAATTCTTGAACAAAGAAGTTGAGAGATATAGAGGAATGCTTCTTGTTTTGAGTCTTAAAGTCCGTGTTCCACTCTCCTCCTCATTGAAAAGGTTTGTCACATTTTCATTGTTAAGATTTTTTTCAAATACCCATGATAAATAATACTGAATAATAATAACTCATCAAATGAACATTTTGTGTGCAAGAAGATGCAGTTATTAACCCTGCTGTGAATTTCCTAGGTTAAGCTGATAGTAGGTGTTCCATACGTTGCCCATTTGTTTCACTTTGTAAAAAGCAGTGTTCCGCATTTTGGAGATAGTAAGAAAGGTTAGGACCTGTGTCAGAAATGATGGGAGATTTATAACTGTGGTCCTTTGGTATGAAGATCCTGTTTTTGTTTTCCTGTGTCATATATATCATCACTGAGTGCCACTGGACTGTCACTTTTTTCCTCTCTAACATACCTGTATGGGGTTTATGCATTGGTGAGTCTATATATCTTTGCCTATATGCATAAGCATGACTGTGTGTGTCTAGGTGATCATATCTCTATGGATTTCTGCCTTTCATTCTGTGCCAGTTCACATGTGTCTAGGAATGTAGCTGTGTGTGTTTGTATGTGGGTGCATGTGGCTGTCCATGGATTTGCATGTGCCCATGACAATATGGCTGGATGTGAGTGTGAATGGTCCTCTGCAGGACTAGCTCGCTTTATGTGGTACAGAGACATGTGGTAATATAAGAAAATTGGTGCTAAATGTCAATCAGTGTCTTTTTCTAGATGTACTAGTGGTTCTCTGTGGGACTGGTTACTCTCTACCTTAATGTGGTGCAGAGGTTTCTCATAGTGAAACTGCATGGCAGCTAAATGCCAGTCAGTGTGCATGACAGTGGTCCTCTGTGGGACTGGGTATCTTAATGTGAAACAGAGGCTTGCTGTAACAGCATTACTATCACATGCCACTCAGTGTGTCTGTATGAATGACCCAGTTTGGGACGGGCTAGTCCTTAATTTGATGCGGTACGGAGGCTTCTCATAGTGCAACAGCATGGTAGCTAAATGTCGGTCAGTGTGCATGACAATGGTTCTTTGTGGGAGCTGGCTTTATTGTGGCACATAGGTATGACCAACCTTACGCATAGACAAGTTAGCCAGCCACGTGATGCCACTTGTTAAAGGGTGTTTTTTCAAATTCTCTGTCACTGTTTTGTTTATTTTTTTCATCTAGCTTATTCAGTATTCCGGCTATTAAAAGTAGCAGCAGGCTACAGCTACAAAAAAGTGCTGTACACTTCTGCATGAACTGTTGCTTTGTGATTCACTGCCTAGATGACAGTGGGGAGACTGAGAAGAAAGCCTGGAAATGTTCAATAATGGATAGCAACAGCATGGGAGTTTTAGTTGGCAGTAACATAAAGGTACGTAGAGAGTCTGAAAAACTATAGTCTTCATGTATCTTGCATGTATGCAGAACAGTGTGGTTCAAAGCAGGTAATTTTTTTAAATCCCCGGCAAGCAAGCAAAGTTATACTTCTCAACTTCTCAATTATCTGTATATTTGGTTGTTTCCTAGAAAAAATGGTGGTTTTCTGGTAAAGCATTGGGAATTGTAGTCACTAAATAATGGCAGATATTTGAAGTTCAGACTTCATATCCCTCAGACAAAATGCATATGTCACTGTAGCAGTAAATCAGTTGCAAGTTCTTTTACTCTAGTAACTTTCTAAGTATATAAGAGCAATGTATTTAACATCTCTTCCTGATTCCAGGGATTTGTCCCTAATGCTTGCTCTAAAGCGTTGACAGTTATTTGATTGCATTATTGAGTTGCCCTTTTTTGAACTGATTGGACATCTGAGATTTGCTGGACGAGGCTGTGGAGAAAAATGAATGTCAGCATTTATTTGCTCACATTTTTGGCTTTGTAGGGTTAATGTGATTTGTGTAAATCAACTTTGAATACTTTAATGCGGGCTTCTCTTGGTGGGAACTTAGCTGAATTGCATTACACAGACATCTAAAGCATACACAGAAGTAGCTATAATTGCTGGCGGGGGTGGTGGTTATCTCTGGATGAAATTAATTGACCCTGTTGTTATTTGTCCATTTTAAACAGGCACTAATTTGTCTTTGTATTGTAAGACAAGTGTACATTTCTGTGAAGTAAGATAAAAATACTTTATTGTGATTGCTGGTGTTGAGTGAAATAAATGTGAATTATTGACCGTTATCATGATTATTATTATTATTATGATTATTATTATTATTTTAACAACATTTTATATCAAATGCATACACAATGCAGCAAAGTGGCTGTAACTGATAAGTGCAGACACCACTGTAAATAAATGTGACTTACCCCTTGGTAGAACTACCTTAACAATCGCCGATCTGATGTGGTAGTAGTAGTGGTGCCTCACAATGTACTGCATTTGCTGAAATCAGTGTAAAACTAGCATTGCTATGGCTTATGCTTATGTCTGTGTGTGTGTGGGAGGGGTAGGAGGTTGCAGTATATTTAAGAATAATGAGTTGAACATAAGCTCTTTCACTTTCTCTCGCAAATGTCATCACCATGCCATCGTGTGTGTGTGTGTGTGTGTGTGTGTGTGTGTGTGTGTGTGTGTGTGTGTGTGTGTGTGTGTGTGTGTGTGTGTGTGTGTGTTTATGTATGCATGTATTGTGTATTTATGTTTAACTTTAGTGTATTTAACAGTAAGAAGCAAACATCTCAACTGCCCCTATTTTGGAGGAATGTTCCAATTTTCAGACCTGATGTTGTAGGCTATCCGTATTTTTGGAGGCATGTCCCTATTTTCAGGCTGGATTTACCTGAATCCCTCTCATCACATGATTTTTGAAGCTGTCTAGTACACAGAAAACTTTTAGTTATGTACTCACCATAACTTCAGATGTTTGGGATCCATCTCGCCTACATTCTGAATGATGGGTTCGGAGCCGATCCCTCGGCTCCGACTCGGCACGCTTATGCCAAAGAGCGAAGTCTCTTATTGGCTGAGCTTACTATATCCCAGGATGCACCACTACCAGTCCCCCAGATCTAGTTTGTCCGCATACATGCACACATGCATACCCTGCTTATATAACATCGTCAGATGAAACAAGATAAAAACAGTGGAGCTCAAAACCGTTCAATCTCTTCTGATCTGCAAGGCAGGGGGAAGGAGGGTGGGTATCAGGAATGTAGGCGAGATGGATCCCAAACATCTGAAGTTATGGTGAGTACATAACTAAAAGATGTTATGTGATCCTATCTCACCTACATTCTGAATGATGGGACAGCGTCCTAGCACCTGAATCCTGGGTGGCTCACTGGAAAACACTCCTGAGTACCGTGGAACCAAATGAAGCTCGTCCTCTAGATGCCACATCCAATTTGTAGTGGGAAATGAAAGTGTGCGGATTGGACCAAGTAGCCGCAGCACAAATTTCCGATATAGCGAGCTTGGAATGAAAGGCTATAGAAGTAGCCATAGCTCTTGTAGAATGAGCTTTGATAGATGATGTAAGTTGTTTATTCGAAGAAGAATAGGCCTGAGTTATGCAATCTCTGATCCATTTTGAGATTGTAGCTTTTGTAATGGTTTGGCCCAATTTATTATCTGAGAAGGACACAAACAACTGGTCTGACTTACGAAGTTGCTGAGTCCTGTCTAAATAGAAGCGTAATTGCCTGTGAACATCCAATTTATGGAGAGTATATTCTGCTTCATTAGAGAATTTTGGAAAGAAAACTGGTAGCTCTAGAGATTGTTGAAGACAGAAACTAGAACAGACTTTGGGGACAAAGGATGGATTAGGCCTAAGTGATACTCTATCCTTGTGGAAAATCAAGTACGGTGGTTTAATAGACAGGGCTTGAAGCTCTGAGACTCTCCTTGCAGAGGTAATAGCCACTAAGAATGCCGTTTTCCAAGAGAGATATTTTAATTCGCATGTAGCAGCCGGTTCAAAAGGGGATGTTAATGCACGAAGCACCAAATCAAGATCCCACGGAGGTGCAGGATGAAAAACTGGTGGTCTTAACAGACTGGCACCTTTAATGAACGTTTTGCATAGTCTGCTGCTCATCAAAGGAGGATCCGTGGATTCATGGAATTTCGAGATAGCAGCTAGTTGGACTTTAATAGTTGAGACAGAAGATCCCTGATTAAACAGGGATGTTAAGAATTTCAAAACCTCTGGGACAGGAGCAGTGATAGGGTCTAAGCCCTTGAGTTGAGCCCAGATAGCAAACCTCTTCCACTTACTGAGGTACAATTTGTTAGTGGTGGGTTTGTGGGCCGAAGATAAAATGTGAACAACTTCCGGGTCTAGTGTGTGCCTTCTAACTAAGGTTGGAAGTGGAGGAGCCAAGCTGTCAATTTTAGAGATTGAAGGGACTGATGCCAATGTCCCGACTGATGGATTAGCAAATCCGGGATCAGGTCTAAGGTCCACGGATCGTCCACTGCATGCTTTTTCAGGTAAGGAAACCATATCTGACGAGGCCAGTATGGGGCAATCAGAATCATTGAAGACCCCAGTTGAGAAGCTTTTGAATAACTTTTGGAAGGAGTGGAATTGGAGGAAAGGCATAAAGTAGCCCTGTTGGCCAAGGTTGTGCTAGAGCATCCATGGCTGGTACTTCCTGATGTGGAATCAAGGAGAAGAACCTCTGGCACTTGGTGTTTTGTGGAGTTGCAAATAGGTCGCAGCACGGCGTCCCCCATCTCTTGAAAACCTGGGCTGCTACTGTGCGGTTTAGAGACCATTCGTGAGGAGAGAGAATTGTCCTGCTTAATTTGTCCGCCAATACATTTGACTTTCCCGGGATGTGGGTCGCTACCAAGAAGCGGTTGGTAGCTACAGCCCATTCCCACACTCTCATGGCCTCTCTGCAAAGGGGATACGATCTGGTCCCTCCTTGTTTGTTCAGATACCAAACCACCGACATGTTGTCTGTGTGGATGGCGATGATGCCCTGAGGAAGAAACTTGTGTAAGGTCTGTAGGGATAGAAGTACAGCCCTCATCTCCAACACGTTGATGTGGAGAAGAGCTTCGTCCAGAAGCCAGGAGCCCTGAACTAGCCTGCCCAGACAATGCCCCCCCCACCCTATCTGGGAGGCATCTGTCGTCAGGGTAACCACTGGAGGGGGGAGAACAAAGGGTTTTCCCTGATCCAAGTTGGATGTCTGAAGCCACCAGCGAAGGTCCCTTTTGCATATTTCCGTAATCATGATGTGATGATTGAGGGAAGATCCTGAAAGGACCATTGAGTTGACAAGAGCCACTGAAGAATCCTCATGTGTAATCTTGCTAGAGGAACTAAAAGAACCGTGGCAGACATTGAGCCTAAAACCTGTAGGACCATCCTGGCTGGGGCTTTGGACCTCGAGATTAGAGCTTGAACTTGGCCCTGTAAAGTTCGGATCCTTTCGGCCGGAAGAAAGACGCGCATCAATCTTGTGTCTATCTCTGCTCCTATAAACTTTATGCGTTGAGAGGGCAGCAAGACAGACTTTGACCAATTGAATGTAATCCCTAGGGAAACACCCAGGGAGATGGTGGCTTTGAGGTTGTCCATTAGTAGATGCCTGGTGGTGGCAGTCAGGAGCCAGTCGTCGAGATAGGGAAACACTTGGAATCCAAGACTTCTCAGGTGAGCCGTCACTACTGCCAAACACTTGGTGAACACTCTGGGGGCTGTGGTGAGACCAAAGGGCAGAGCACAAAATTGGTAATGACTGACTCCCAGGCTGAGCGCAGATACCTTCTGGACGCCTGATGTATCGGTATGTGATAATAGGCGTCCTTGAGGTCTATGGAGCACATCCAAACATCCTTCTCCAACAACGGGAGAATGGATTGTAACGTGACCATTGAATTTGGATTTCGTGATGGATTGGTTCAGTCTGCTGAGATCCAATATTGGTCTCAGGTCCCCTGTCTTTTGGCACTAAAATAACCTGGAGTAATTTCCTGATCCGATCTGGTCTGTGGGGACGGTTGGATGACTCCTTTTCTAGCAGCTTTAAAGCTTCTGCGGCTGCTATTTCCCTTTGACTGGGTGGTGGGTCCGGGATTCTCTTGGACGGTGGGGTGAGTATTTGAATGGGATGGTGTAACCTCCGGCAATGACTCGGAGCACCCATCTGTCCTGAGTGATTGACTCCCAGGCATTTAGGTGCTTGGCAAAACGACACCCGACTGGCTCCGGAGCAGCACAGCCGGGCAATCCCTCATGGCGTGTGGGAGGCTGAAGAGCCACGAAAGGACTCGCGGTCTCCAGAATTGCGGGGCCCTCTGCCGCCTCTGGGACGGCGTCTCCCTGAAAAATTTCCCCGCCCTCTGCCTCTGGACGGGGAATCTTCCTGCTGTTGGGAGAAAAACTTGCGAGATTTTCGGAACCACATTTTCCCCTCCTTTAGCCTTGGGTAAGGCCGAAAGGGAGTGGAATAACGGGCACCTACGGCAGATAACGTTTTTCCCTCTTGCTCACAGCGGGTAAGGGTGTCTTTCACCTTGGGTCCAAACAGTGAGGACCCATCAAAGGGAGCGTCGGCGAAGGAAGACTTGAAGGCCTCCGCAAACTGACACAAGCGGAGCCAGGCTTGTCTACATAGAGCCACGCCTGTGCCTGCCGCTCTACCCGCCCCTTCGGCCGCATAGGAAATGAGCCTCATGGACGAGTTAGAAATTGACGTAAGGATAGCCAACTGAGAGCTAACGGACTGGGCTAGCTGCTCAGGTAGGTTACCCGAGAGGGAATCTGACAACTCCTTGACCAGATCCCTCTGAAGCCTGGTAAAATGTGCCAAATAATTCAGAGACCTTAAGGTAAAGGCCGCTGAAGTCAGGGTGCGCTTCCCGTACCTATCCATACTCCTAGACTCCTTATTAGGAGGATGGATGGACGTTGAAGCCTCTGCCACGTCCTGTTGTGTAGCAGATGCCACCACCATGGCATCTACAGCCACGCCTTTAGTAAGGAACTCCTTCTCGGGGAGCAGATAAAAATTTATTTGGACGAGAAGGGACTGTTTCCAAGGAATCTGCATTTTCCCACGCCCTTTGGAAAACTAAATCCAGAGGGTCGTCGAAGGGCGGAGACACCCAGGAGGCGGAGGCTGAGCCCCAAAGGCCTTGAGGAGCACTGATTCGTCAGCAGAGGGGGGTTTGGATATCCAGCCGCCTCGTTGTTTGAGGATCTCTAAGATGTCTGCAAATGAGACATCATCCGAGGACGACTTCGGGGACCCCTCCGCATCATCCATATCAGTGTCCGATGTAATAGACTCGGGGAGTCCACATGCTTCCTCTTGCACGATCTCTTCCTTGGGGTTCCTCTGAAGACAACTCGAAGAACCCTCAGGAGGGGAACCCCCACTGGGGGTAACCTCAGGCCTCGGGGCTCCGCTGGCTACGGACAGGGGAACTGCCAAAGACCCAGTCTCCACGCCCAGGGAAGGTGCTGGTAAAACCGGAGAGATGGCGCAAGAGGAGCTGGCCAAGGCACTCCTGATGGCCCTGAAAGCCGGACCCCAGAATCCTGGGAGTGTCCGGACTCGGAGCCGTGATAGCCGACGGAAGTCCCGCAGCAAGCACCGAGGGAGGCTCGGAACCGAAAGCATAGGTCCCGAAACATCACCCCCGGGTCCAGCCGAAGAAGTCTGCGTACTAAACTCGGACCCGAAGGCCCGGGTTGGAGTAAGGGTCGGAGCCGACCCTGAGATCTCCACCGGCTCCAACAGCACCTGCTCCGACGGAGCCGAAGCGGTCGGAGGAGGAATGGCAACGGGATGGGCCAAGGTCATCGGCTCCAAAACCAGCTGGGTCGGAACCGAAACAAATTTTTGGAAGACTGGGGACTGGAACAGTCTTTGGAGCACCCTGTCTATATCAGAATCCGACATCCTCGAAGACCGAGAGGAAACAGAACGGGTTCGAGAAGGCCTCTCCATCGGCCCCAAAGGGCTAGGGGACCGGCTCCGAGGCGACTCGATGAGTATCGGCGCCGAGGGAATACTCACAGCAGATTCCATCGGTGCCGAGGTAGACTTCGGCGCCGAGGAGGAAGTGTCTGGGCGGGCGACCCTTGTCGGCTCCGAGAGCAGTGGAGCCGACGAAGGTGACCCGCCTCTCGATGCCCCAGCCATCGGCTCCGAAGCCAGAGGAGTCGATACTGGTGGCATCGAGGCAGACCATTCCAACCTCGGCTCCGAAGTCTTTGGAGCCGAAGGAGAGGCCTGCCTAAGTTTCTTGGCAGTCGGGTCCGACGGACTGGTCGGAACCGAAGCCCTTTTCTTTTTGGTTGGAGCAGGAGAGGATGCCAAGGCTTCTTCAAAGGAAGGTTTAACTAACCGCTTTAGAATCAATTTATTTTTCCTCTCCTGGAGGACCCTTGAGGAAAAAGCGTGACATACACTGCATGACTCCTGCAAGTGCTTTGCCCGAGACAATATACACAGAGCGAATGATCGTCTGTGATAGACATTTTAAACCCACATTTCGAACATTTTTTAAAGCCCGAAGGCCTAGGGGTTTGAGACATGATGATACACAATTCTAGTCACTCTGACAGGAAAGTACACTAAATTTTTACTGCTGATAAATCTAAGCTTACAGTAATAACTAATGCAAACACTTCCTGTAAAAAGAACAGGTAACTCTAACCAATTATATAATTACTAGAGACCCTGTAAAGTATTAAGGTTGACAGTCCGGGAAGGCCCTGGATGGAGGGGCGAAAACAAACTGAACCCAATCACACACAACAATTTAACAATCCAAATCGTACACAAAGTTAGCGATAGCCGTTAAAACAGCTTTTGTGAGCAAAAACAGCAAAAAACTGACAGAAAAGTTAGTTAATAAAACTACTCAGCCCAGCCAGCTCGAGACCACGTCTTCACAGGGAAGCGGCAAACGAGATCTGGGGGACTGGTAGTGGTGCATCCTGGGATATAGTAAGCTCAGCCAATAAGAGACTTCGCTCTTTGGCATAAGCGTGCCGAGTCGGAGCCGAGGGATCGGCTCCGAACCCATCATTCAGAATGTAGGCGAGATAGGATCACATAACATCCATACTACATGACCAACATGCTAGTGGAAAGAATAACTTAAAGAAAGAGGACACATTTCTTACAACTCTTCTTTCTAAAGGAAAAATAAATGAAGTTGTGTGGTAATATTTTGTGATACAGTTAAATATACAAATTTTACACTATCTCTCTGATAATGTGCTTACATTTTTCATTTTTGTCACTCTCTCTTAAACATGCATTTTTGAGTAGCATACCACATTCCTACTGGAAGTGGGTACAGTTTGTGCTGGTCAGAATTCATATTTTATGCTAATTAGATGTTCATATTTTTATATATTTTTCACAGGCCTTTGTTCCTATTTTCAATGACTGCAGGTTAAAGAGGTATGGTTGTAAGTTGGACATAATTTCTTTTCCCTACCATCAGTGACATCAGCATTGCACATGATAGGTCGCTATCTCTGGTGGTTTGCAGGAGCAGGATGTTTGTGAAAACACCTGCTCATTTGCACTGGGCTTGGATCTTGGTTGAGTTCTCGGTTGTTTTTTTTTTCTAGGTGACTCTGCATCATACCTCTCAATGTCTTAGAGCAAGAAATCTGGACAAAACCATAAATAATGGGGAACAAAGGTCCAAAAATAGGGACAGTTTTTAAATATTGCTCTTACAAATGTAGAAAGTTAACAGAATAATAGGTTTTGCATTTGCATGAATTTTCTGAAGGCTAAGAAGTCTGAAACTCAAATGCTTGCCTTTATTTTCTGACTTTGTCTAACATGATTTGCCAATGGTTTGTTAGAAAATCAAAATTTTGTGAAGAATAGACCAAAAAAATATGAAGCAAAAATCTGGACATTCTGTGAAAATCTGGACGGTTGAGAGGTGTGGTTTACATGCCATCCCTGTCTCTGTGTAGGTTTATCCAAGGCTTCTGATTTCCTCCAGCACCCCAAAGACATGCTATAGGTGAATTGGCATTCATTCAGTTTGATATAAACTGAACATGCAGCATGTGTATGTGAATTAGATCTATCTCTCTATTAAATAATGCGTACTCTGACTCAGTAATGTTCATACTATTGGCACAAAGGATATGCAAAGAATATTTAATGCAGTCCTCCAAACCAAAATCATCTGTGGCCAGTGGTGCACCTAGGTTTCTGGATACTCTGCAGCCATGAAAAAGGCCATTTCACAAAAGTTTTGGTCATTGTTGTTGTGATTGTGGATTATGGGGCAGCAGAGAATAGGAGATCTGTACATCGCCACCCTGAATACAGAACAAACGTTCTCCAGCAGGCTGTTAATGTACAGGTAAGGTCTGCTGAAAATATGTCCGCCACTTAACAACAGCATATTAAGCTTATCTGACACTTGCTAAGCATCACTTTTGCTGTGTAAAATTAAAAAAAAAAGAAATAAAATAAAAAAATAGAAACGTGTGTGCATGTTTATGTCCATTACTCTTCTGCCTCCCTTGTGAACTGTGCCCTAACAATTCTGACACTACACTGTAATGCACCTTATACTACCCTCATCCATCATATCATCTTACACTGTGCCCTAAAATTCTGACACTGCACTGTAATGCACCTGATACCACCCTCATCCATCATACCACCTAGCACTGTGCCCTAAAATTCTGACACTGCACTGTAATGCACCTGATACGATCCTCAGCCATCATATCACCTTGCACTGTGCCCTAAAATTCTGACACTGCACTGTAATGCACCTGATACCACCCTCATCTATCATATCACCTTGCACTGTGCCCTAAAATTCTGACACTGTACTGTAATGCACCTCTTACCACCCTCATCCATCATATCACCTTGCACTGTGCCCTAAAATTCTGACACTGTACTGTAATGCACCTCTTACCACCCTCATCCAT